>NC_044498.1:2899499-3069499 GCF_902362185.1 Chanos chanos
CAACCCGCGACCAAGAACCGCAACCAAGTCCACAACTGTGGCGTTCCCTGAATGCTCAACTGAATATTCCTCCAACTAATTAACTGCAGATTAGAGTGTACACGAAGAGTTTTCCACTCCCGTCATCCGGAGGTCTTCTTTTCTTTATTTCTTCCTTTCTTTTTTTTTTTTTTTCCACTGGACTCCAAATTCTCAACTGAATATCTATAATCTACACAGCTTCATCCTTTGCTACACATTGTACTGCAACTATGTTAAAAACAATAATGACAACAACAACAACAACAACGACAACAATGACATCACAGAACTCTCATTTATCACAACAAACATTTATCTCATTCATCAAACATTCATCCTACTACCAAGGCAACCTTCCAAAGGCAACGTTGTTTTTTCCTGTTCAACTTAAACGGTTTAAACAGTTCAAATAAATAAATGAAAATAAATGAAAGATGCCTGTCACGGTCCACTTCTTACCGTGATAGCAGAAGCCCCATTTCTGGTCTCTGTCGTAGCTATCGGTGGTGGAACACCAGAGTTTGCCGTCCGTGCGGCCCTCGGTCGTGCAGTCTGTGTAAGACTTGCCCAGGAATGTGAAGGGAAAGACGCAGACATCTCCCGACTCGGTCACTAAAACACAACACGGAGACATCAGCATTTTACCTCAGCGTGTTGTCTTCTGCTGCTGACCTTTATGGGTAGCGTGAACTCTCACAACTATGGATTTTCAGATTTTGTTTATTTTTTTTAAACCCAACGCAGAACATAATGATGCATACACATCTTTATAACTGGTTAAGTCTGAAGCTAACTAAAGTGCTAACTAGACAACCAGCGACTACAACCAATGCCGACTTCTCCCACTCTGGGTCACTCAAAGGTCCTACATGGTTTTTGCCCCTTGACATCCGACCGAGGACCAATGTCCTCTTGTTAAACAGTGTTACATGCTCCTAAGCCAGTAAAGCAGTGAGCAGCGAGAGAGAATACAGAAAGATTCCTGGACGGGACTGAACAGCTTTGGTGTGGTTTCTCAACAGACTGCTACCGACTAGGGTTAAAAGGTCACAGGTCGAGTTTTAGGGGGGTCTGACCTGCGGGACACACGTCTCCGCCTCCGTAATGCACGATGACCGCCTGCTGTTCCTGCTGGTACTCCATCGTCATGGCGCTGCTGGTGCCAAATGAAGACGCCGAGCTTCCTGAGAGCCAGCAGATGGCGCTGTTCTTACATGACTTCTCCGTCACTGTCCCGCACACACTGATCCGATAACTACCAGATCCAGACGGCACCTGCAATTCGGATGAAAACCCTTCTCAGAGGCAGATATAGACTTACGGGGGGGGGGGGGGGGTGGGATCAGAATTTTTAATTCAGAGAGAGAGAGAGAGAGACAGAGGCAGGGAGAGAGAAGACAGAATCAACGACAAAGTTTCTTGCTGAGCGACAGTTTACCTGGACGACCCCTTTGAGAGGGGAGAGGTCAAAACTGTACTGCAGCTGGGAGACGTTGAGAGAACAGGCTCCGGTGGTAATGGATTCGGGACACACCACCGGGGTGGCCCACTCGAATATGTACAGACAGCCCTGCTTCCGAATCATCTGAGGAGAACCCTGCGTAAACACACAGTCATAACACGCTTTACCCAGAGTAAACACGCAGTCATAACACGCTTTACCCCGAGTGAACATGCAATCATAACACGCTTTACCCCGAGTGAACATGCAGTCATAACATGTTTTACCCTGAGTAAACACGCAGTCATAACACGCTTTACCCCGGGTGAACATGCAATCATAACACGCTTTACCCCGAGTGAACATGCAGTCATAACATGTTTTACCCTGAGTAAACACGCAGTCATAACACGCTTTACCCTGAGTAAACATGCAGTCATAACATTTTAACATTTTAACATTTCAACATTTTAAAGTTTTAACGTTTTAACATCTTAACGTTTTACCATGAGTAAAACACGCAATCATAACATTTGAACATTTTAACGTTTTACCCTGAGAGGACTTAACCACCGAGACCCACAACAATATACCTGAGTAATAAATAAACACATTTCCTTTCAGTCAGATTGTTCTCTGGGTTACTTACAAACGGCTTACAAACAAACAAACAAACAAACAACTCTTCTAGATAGGTTGTGCTCTTGGTGAGATTTTTCTCAGAGCATCAGTCATGGACTTGACGATGTCAGTGGTCTTTTAAGGATTTACCAGGTCAGTGTTTTTCATGCAGCTGAAAATGATTTTGGAGGTGTAGTTGACGGAGGGGTTGGAAGCACAGGGCGTCCTGCTTTCGAAGAACATTTCCACCTCGCCCGTGACGTTTTTGTATGTGGGAGCTGAGCTGAAGCGTCCAATGTCCTAAAAAAAAAAAAAAAAAAAAGAGAGAAAATAAACAAACTATCACTCGATGATTTGGCCTCAGATTTCTTTCAAGGAGCATCTAAGAGGAGAGAAATACCCTCCAGACACCTGATAAAACTGTCCAGTCTAGGGTCACCGTGCTGATAAACCATGTTGTAGCCTGTAATGTATTCTTAACCTGTCAAATGTCAAACCCACATGAACCCTGCAAACGCCACACCTGTAACACAGTAATGAGTCGGAACTGGTTTTGCGGACTTACGATGGGGGGCCCGTCGTCGGGGTCCATACAGATGGCGGCCCCTGGTGGACAGTTGACCCCCGGGATGGGGTTGAGGGGCTGGCAAATGTTGATGTAGAAGTCGGGCGACTTGTCCGAGGACTTGTCTTCGTCCAGGTCGTCGTCCGTGGACTGGTAGTACCCGGTCAGGTGAACCAGAGGCTTCAGGTCGATCAGTCTGGTGCCGTTCCAGACGGAGCATTTGGTCTGCAGATGATATTCACAGACATACAACTTTGGGTTCGGAACAGGGTGTTGGATTTTCTTGTGATTTAAAAAGTAAAGGAACCGGAGCAAAAGCGCGCTTGGAGAAAAGCTTTATTTGGTGGCGGTGGAATCCAGCAGCAAGTCTGCCTGCGCCGAAGCTTAACTCAGAGAACTGTCACCGTGATCGGCATTTTATAGCATGAAGCAAACAGACAATAGGTGTACAATGTTGCTTGATGCAAATCAGAATCTAGGTGTTAATGCTAAAGTCCCCTTTTGTCTGTGATGGCTGCCATTTGCCCATTACCGGTTGTATTTTGCTCTTGGCTCCAACTGTAACATGGCGCCAAAGGTGTGAAGCTTTCTTTGTATCTATGGTAATAAGACTATCAGGTTATACAGTTCTCCTATCATGAACCATGTCTGTTCAGATGTTACCTATGTAACTTATCTGTTATATATATGTTACTAGATGTTACTATTACGTTTGCGGCAGCGGAGTATGTTTCCATGGTAACACAATCAGCCCCTCGTTAATGACCGGAGGGGCTTAGGGCAAAGCACCTAACGAACTTAAATGAAAACGAGGGCAGAGCTCTGACTCCATCCAATAAGATGAGAGCAGACTTTCAAAACAAAAAGTAAAAACAGGATGGCCCCAAAGTAATGGGACGAGAAGCTTTTCAGACGATAAAAACAAATACAAAAACAAACAAACAAAAAAAAAAGATTTTGCCAATTAACCTGGGAGGAAAAGACTCCAGCAGCTCAGCTAAGGTACATACAACACACATGTATGGAAACCTGAGGTCTGCAGACCTGGGTTAGTGTTTGTAATCAGTAACAACGGTGAGACGGATCCCGTGACACCAGCACAACACACTCTCTGACATAACTCTGCTTAATAAGAGACTGAGGGACCGCAATGACACTGTTGTTCTTGGAAGACACAACCAACTTTTGCCCACGTGCAATGTTCCTCAATCCACACTTCCTTGCATTCTGAAGATCAGACGGGGCTGCGTTATGTTCATTTAACCCGTTAAGACCCGCGACCCGTGATGAAATGCATTGTGATTCATGCTGAAATACATGTGGGGAAGGCAAAATGCTTGTTTTCGTTTGTTTGTTTGTTTTCCTGAGCGAAGGGAAGAGCATCGGTGCCTCTCCCCTTGCTCAGGTCGTCATTGTCACCGTCTGAAGAGCAACTTTAGACACCTATTTTTTTGGTCCAAACGGAGACGGAGAGGTTAAGACGGGCTAAAAATAAACGAAACAATTTCGCTCTCCTCTCGTGTATTTCAGCCAATCGCGATGCATTTCATCAGTCTCGGGTCTCGCAAACGACGTCATCTAAAACGCGCTCACATTGCATGCAAACGTCGCACACGGTCTAAAAGCCATCACACAAATGTTGCATCCGGCCTTAATGGGTTGAAGATGCTGAGGACAGGGAGGCCTGTAGGAGCACACTTGGGCATTGCTGGTTTTTTTTTTTAGTTACCTGTTCTTCGCAAACCAGGGGTGTATGCCAAGAGAAATAGTGGGTGCACTCGTCTTCGTCCGTGTCCACGAGAACGGGGGCGCTGGTGCCCCCTCCCTCCGACTTGCACACAAAGCTGATGACGCTCTTGTGGTTGAGGGAGGGGTTGGCGTCACACTTGTCCCCCCCGTCGTAGGTGAGCTCCACAACCTGATCCTTAAAGGACAGTTTCTTATTGAACCTGCCGGCGCTCACCGCAGTCTTGCTGTGTATAATGCACACTCCTGTAAGATAAAACACAGCAACATATAAAAACCACCTCAACCTGACAGAGGAAACCCTCACCCCCCCCCCCCCCCCCCCCCCACCCACCCCCCCGTCTTTCAAAGGTTTATCAGTTTCCACTATGACTTTTGCAGCATCGTCAAGACACTTAATGCATATGAGGTACAGCACTATGCAACATCAGCTGAACTGCTCCGGCTGCTCTCATGCTGCCATGCGGCTCTATCAAACGCGGACAAACGGGAGGGAGGGGATCCAAGTTATCTGGGACTATTTGGAGAAAACCGAAGCCTGCGGGATGCTCTGCACTCGAGGGAAAAATGTGGGCTGAGCTCCGAGATCCCGGACGTAGTAGGATCCACCTTTGTGTGGTGGCGCACTGACCGGAGATCTAGGTGTAAAATGTCACTCCGCATCATTTCTCGTCTGCTTTGACGTCACGGCAGACGGTGAAAGTTTAAACGCGGAAAATCAGAGTGAAGCAAGATCATATGGGTAACACGCCTTGAGTTTGACTAATTATTCAAATTGAGAGGAGTAAATGAATTAGCAGCTCTGCATGTCTGAAGACCTTACAAACGTCATTTTTCTTAAGAAATCATCACCTCAGGACCATGTGAACGGACTTGACGAGTTAAACATTTCCCTTTCGCAAACCCCTTCACATCTCATCAGCCTGCCGTGTCTGACGCACGTAAGGGTTGTACAGTCACTGTCATTAAAAGTTCATTCTCCTCGGGAACCAACCGGGTTAACCTTTTCTACCTGGCTTTTAGGGGCTGTATCTTCCACACACATGGTTGGCCATGCTGCTACTCTAAGAGACCCTCCCACCCCCAGGGTTGCGCAGATTCCTGGGTATTCCGGTTTTTTTCCCCGGAGTCGTACCTTTCACATTTGGGGCAAGGGGGTGGGGGGGTCACATGCGGAGGTCGTACCTTTGACGTTTGGGGTGGGGGGTGGGGGGGGTCACAGTTGGAGGTGGTACCTTTCACATTTGGGGTGGGGGTGGGGGAGGGGCGTGTGGGGTCCACATGTGGAGGTGGTACTTTTGACGTTTGGGGTGGGGGGGTCACAGGTGGAGGTCGTACCTTTCACGTTTGGGGTGGGGGTGGGGGGGTTCACATGTGGAGGTCGTACCTTTCACATTTGGGGTGGGGGGGTCACAGGTGGAGGTGGTACCTTTCACATTTGGGGTGGGGGGGTCACAGGTGGAGGTGGTACCTTTCACATTTGGGGTGGGGGGGTCACAGGTGGAGGTGGTACCTTTCACATTTGGGGTGGGGGGGGGTCACAGGTGAAGGTCGTTCCTTTCACGTTTGGGGTGGGGGGGTCACAGGTGGAGGTGGTACCTCTGACGTTTGGGGTGGGGGGGGGGGGGTCACAGGTGGAGGTCTTACCTGCTCCCTCAGTGCAGCCCACGTTACTCATCTCTCCACACACGTTGAGTCGGAACATCTTCCTCTGGTTCTCGATGTCGTACACCGTGTATCCGTGCTCTTGGTTCAGGGAGTTCAGGTCAAACAGGTGACCTAGGCATGCAGATGCACGGGGAGCATGGACACAGAACTGGGCGTGTTAGTGCCTGAACACCGGTGAACCTAAACGTTTACAATCATCTCTACAGTAGTAGAGTGTGATAAACAGTAATAATATAGGCCTCTCCCAAATCCACTGGAATTCAGATCTATGATATGAACGGGTTATGAAGGTTATGAAGATTGGTTGAAGAGCACACACACCTGTTTCCCAGGTAAAAAAAAAAATATCAGCCTCTTATGTTGAGGTGAGGATTAAATGGAGTTGGGGAAGTCATAGTTCTCTCTAATCATGTTTTAAAGAGTGTTTTTTGGCAGAAAACAGGGGTGTGTTTATCACAGTTATAAGTAAGACCAGCTTTCATTGAAAACTGTTCCTTGACATTAAACCCTACATGCTGACTTTACTGCACTGGTTCAGAAGCGGTTAAACCGTAAATGAAGAGGAGCAAGACCGTGGCGGGTGCCGACGTGAAGGCGACAGACTCACCGGTGAGCGGGTTGGTCACCTGGCAGTTACCGTGCTCGGTGCTGTTGAGTGGACAGGCGGCTGCCGTGAACCAGACGAACGTGTAAACGCAGTCTTCGATCGCCGTGATGAGAGTGGGCGAAGAGTCCTGCGGTCAAACAGAGAGAGAGACACGGAGAGACAGGAACACGTGAGGAACGAAATACACCCTCAGAAAACCGTGTCTGCGTTTGGGTCTGTATGCAACGTGATGTTTGCGTGTGAGTGTATAGAGGAGTCAGAACAGATGGAGCACTAGTTCCCCAACCAGAGACAGGGCTGTGACAATCTGATACGTCAATCGTATCATCTGTGTAAACATCAAAACATCTATAGAAACAGTAAAATAAAAAAATTCATTATGTTTTCTGATCCGTGCACTGCAGGTCAACACGTTGCGCTAGTTTAAAAAAAAAAAAAAAAAGAGAAGAAGAAATAATGAAATAAATAGAACACCTCTACACCCTTGAGTTCAAGGAGAAAGCGAAGCTGACTGAACCGATTAAACACAATCATTAACTTCAGAGCAGGTACTTAGTTTAGTATTTGGGTTTTGGCACTGAACATGGAACACAAAGTTTTGGTCCCTAAAAGACCACAAAGAAAAAAAAAAAATCACTGGATACTACTATTTCAAACATCACTTCAGCAGAAACACAAATGTTCTGTTGGTAAATATTTATCCAATTTTAAGACCGTGGGATTGGGCCATCACTGACAGATCGGGTTGACCATCCTGCGAGAAACAGATGTGTGTTTCCCACTGAATCATAAATGATGATGGCAACCAGTCAGGGGATTAGACATTGGACAACCAGTGAGGGGATTAGACATTAGAACAGAACTGTGTGACGCAGGGACAGAATTTTACAAGGTGATCACGACGGTTTGGATGCCAGAGCCAGGGCTGTGTGACCTGACCTGCAGCTGTAGAGTGAGAGAGTAAACTGTAAACACACTCACGCACCGTAAACACACTCACGCACCATAAACACACTCACGCACCGAGAACACACTCACATGCTCATTTTCATTTGTGTACATGTGTGCGCGCGCGTGACCTACCACTTTGTCACGGTCGCATTTGAACCGTATTATGGTCGTCCTGTTTCTGTGACTGCGGGGACAGGTGGAGCCGTCCGTGTATTTCAGAACGAGGATGTTTTTGTCCCACCGGGGCCCGAATTCAACCTCCCCCAGACTGAAATACTGGTCCCCTCTCTTCAGACAAGCAGCAGCACCGGACGGACAGTCCCAACGACCTGAGGGAAAAAAAAACAGGACATCATTTCCCAATGGCTCCGACATTTCTCACTGCACAAGACTCCACATAAAGTGAGGAGATGGATACAGTTAGTATCTGACTAGTCTGTTATATAAGTACTTAAACGATGCATGAATGTCCTGTAACGACGATGAGTCGTTTTAAACATAACACAGAGATTCCCTCTCAATTCTTTATTTTTGTTTTGTATCCCTTTAAATTAAGAAACTCGGAGGAAAAAGGCGTTAACAACTGCACACGGCTGAAAACTTGCGAAAGATTATCTTCATCATCATCATCATCATCATCATCATCTGTGTCGGGGGGCCCAGTTAACGTTAAAATACTTTTTGTGTTGATATCAAGGCTGAACTGATATGATATAGTTTATGGTTTTGTTATGTTGGTTTCACCAGGTGGACACTCACCAGCGAGAGGCACCAGTGACCTGCATACGTTAATGTAGTAGCGGCTGGACTGGCCCTCAGGCTGCACCACCCAGTTACTGTTATGCAAGGCCAAGGAGGACAGGTCATACGAGTTTCCGTTCCCATCACTGCCAGGACACAAGGCACAGCCAATCAGGACACAGATAACAGACCGACGCATCCAGACCAAGCGCTCAGAAAACTTTCATTCACCTCAATACAAAACGTTTCAAACCTTCAACAAAAACCGACTAACTAGAGGACGAAGACTTACTTGTAAGAGCAGCTGGTTGTTTTGAACGGTGTACAGGCCAGAGAAGTGTGCCACTCAAACAAGTAGGTGCAGTCTGCTGTTTCCTTGATGAACTCGGGCTTTCCCTAGCAAAAAAAATCGCAAAGCAGCTCTTCATGTTAATGCTTTTCCCCTAAAATACAGAGGGGGCGTGAATTCACTGGAGACATGCACTGGACATTGTACTGGGTTGGGGTATGACTCACTGGGTTCCTGCTCTGATCACAGGAGAACAGAATAGCCGTGGATCGCTCGTAGACCTTATGACACGTCTCCCCATGCGTGTAGTTAATCATGATAACTCCGTCCTCATATATCAGGTTCTGGGTCACCATCCCTGCCAGCAGAACCATGTCGAAACGAAAACAAAACAAAACAAAACAAAAAAAAAAAAAAACAGAAGAAATGACCAAGAGAGCCTCACAATGGGGGAGCCCTCTTTAAAACAGGGGCGTTTGTTGATGTAGGACCAACTGTCTAAATGACAGAGTAACAGTTTAGCCGATAATTTATTCACCTGAGATCTTGTGTTTTCCGCCTTCCATTTGACAGGAGGCCACGGGTTCGTCACCCTTGTGCGGACAGACGGTGGTGTTAATCGCCTCGCACACGGCGAAATGGTATTCGTACTTCCCGTTGGTGATGGCGTAGTCTTTGCCGGACAGGGTTTTCATGTCGAAGACGTAGCCAGTCTTCGGGTCTTTCACCTTACAGTCCTTGCCTGGAATGCGAACGGAGAACGGGAATCAGAAATCAGTTGCAATGGAAGGAAAGCAGGAGGCGAGGGTTCTGTCACCGCGGTAAAACCCACCTTCTTCCCTCCTGACGGGACAAGCCTCCGACGTTCTCCAGATAAACACGTACTCGCATCTGTCTTTCCGATCGAACACGGGAGAACCCTGTTAACACGTGAAACAAACACAAAACACACATTTAACATGTGACGGATCCATGTTCACTCATTACTAGCATCTCCTTGTTAAGATGCTTCTGTTCGATGCTCACACACGCACTCAAACAGTCAACGTGATTTACGTTATTTACAAAGCAAAGTCATCGTGTCATATTGAATGAGGTGTTTTTATTTTTAAAACCCTGTGAGCAGGCCTCTGAACTCTATCATAAAGTCACGGTGAAACATTTCAGACAACAAACAGGACAAGTCATTTTCCTCATCGTGGTCAGAGAGAGAGGGCAAAGCTTACGGTGGTGTCGTCACACTCAAAGATAATGCGTGTGGAATAGCGCCCTCCAGAGGCGCACATGTCTCCGTTGACGTAGACGATGCTGATGGAGCCGTCTGCAGCCACCTGTGGACTTGACTGAACGAAACCGAGGTTCACTCCTCTCCCATTGAACAGGCCGCACGATCCCAGAGCTCCCACTGCCGACAAACAGCTCTCATCAACATCACAATCACCTCCACAGCTGTACAAAGCACTCAAAGTCACACGTGAGCTCAGACACCAAAAAAGGTCTTATAAAAACTGAGAACTGAAACACTGTCAGGCCCAAAGACAACAAATAAAAATAGATGGAAAAAAACAGAAACATTTCCAATTAACAAACCGATTCTTACAAGTTAACCAGATGCTTATGTCAACTGTTATGTCAAAATGCTTGGAAGCTTGTGAGACACTGTTGAGAGTCCTGTGTATTTAGACACTGGGGCTGATTAACGTTGAGTCTACTCACTCGGGCATCCCTGGGTGTACGGGATGGGTTTGCAAACGTTAATAAAGAACTTCTGCGTTTTGGCTTGGTCAGAGGTGTCGACGGGCACGTAAGAGCCGACGTCCAAACTCAGGTCACTCAGGTCGTACTCGTTACCATGGGAATCTGGACAAACAAACAAACAAAAAATCAAACAAACAATCGATAAACAAATCATTTTTCCAAGAGAAAGAGAGAGGGGGAAAGCGTAATTCCTTATGAAACCGTGAGGCAGAGAACGCATTTCGTCGGGGGAGAATTCTCCAGAATCCTTACCGGTGACCTGACAGTCGACGGGGGCGGGCAGGCAGGCCAGGGAGGTGGAGAACTCAAAGAAGGCATCGTGGGTGGAGTTGGAGGAGGTGGTCATTTCCTCACGGATGAGTTTGAGGGAGCCCGTGTTGGCATTCTGGTCACACACAAAGCTGATGATGAAGGTGTCTTTGGTGCCTGGGACAGAGGGACAGAAAGCACGAGATTTGGTAAAACAGTTCAGATAGGAAAAAAGACACGGCGAGAAATGACGCTGAAATAAGATTCATTAAAGGGGGGGTGGGGGGGGTGGGGGTGAAGGACCACTCTGAACGCAGCTGCGAATAGCTAGTCCGGTTCGAATATTCCAATCAAAAATTCAGAACAGTTAAAGAGTGTTGTGTTCCTTTCATTTCTCCAGTGTTCTGTTCTTCCCCCATTCCAATAAGAATCACAGCTCTGAGGGTTGCTGACAGTCAGCATTCCAGAAGTAATCACTTTCTTTCACAGGTAAAAAAACAAAAACAAAAACAAAACAAACAAAACCAAAACCAGTTTATGGAACTGTTCAAATGTCCTCCAGTGTTAAAGTGTCCTGTAAATTTGACAGAGCACACAACCACAGGACATGCAAACATGTGTATGAGTGTGGCCCCGAGGTCTTCTGCTAAAGTACAGTAACGGTCCCACTTCACAAACAAATAATGTTCAGTGAATCTGAAGGCTGAAAGGACATGACCTTCACATAAACCTCAAATGTTCACTTTTTTTTTTGCAGGTGTCAGTGTGAGCAGGTCTCACCTGCTGAACTATGACCTGCTGTGTGCTTCATTTCAGACGTACTATGCGCAACTCAAGTTCAAGTTTAGGTTTATTTAAAGCCCAGTATCACTGTTTACAGTCTCAAAGGGCTTTACATGCACACAGGATAACAACAACCAGAGCAGGGTGGCCCCCCCTGACTTGATCCTCATAGCGGGCAAGAAAAAAACTCCTCAAAAAACCCAGATGCTAGGGAAAAATAGGAGACATCTCGAGAAGGACCACAGAGAGAGGAGACCCCTTCTAGGCCAGCCAGGTGTGCAATAGGTGCCAACCCAGTGGGCAAATCACAAACAACACAGTGATAATGAACATGAAAACACAACTAGTAGACAACTCAAGGTGCTCACACACATCTAAGCTGGTGTGAACCTACCTGTGGGTTTGTCCAGGTCGCCTTTGTACGTGAGCGTGAGGAGGCCGTTCGTGGAGAACTGCAGCGACTTTTCCACGCCGACTAGGCTGTGGCGATGATCGCCGTCCAGTTCACACCCGGCGACAGGCTTCCCGTCGTCTAAACCACATTCTTCCGCCGGGTCGCAGATGTTCACCTGAGAGTCAAACATACAGCCTTTACACACTCAATCCAGTTCCCACTCCATTTTTCATTTGATGAAATCTGAATTCGCTAATTCAGTTTCAACTTGTGTTAAGAGAGTCACCAATGGCTGTGAAGCTGGATTACTCTGAAAAATAAGACTTCCTTCCCTCTTTCAAAGCACAGTTTAGTACAGCAACTGGAAGGTTTCATGTTGAATCTGGAACTAACTATATATCTTGAGTGACATTTTTTTTTCTTTTCCTTTTTTTTTTTTTAAACTAATTGAAATCCTATTGATCAAATCTGTGATAAATGGAAGAACAGGTGGAAAAGGTTTGTGGGGATATGACCAGAACGTCTTACCAAAAAGACTTTCCCGTTCCCGTCGGCTCTGTAGCCGGTTTTCGTGGCCAAAGGCTGCAGGTTGAACTCAAAACCAGTGTTGGGATCCTTGACAGCGCAGGTCTATGACACAGCAAAAGAAACACAGAGACATTTTCATCCTCCTCCTCTCATCAGACAGGAAAAAGCTCCTGAGATCCACCGCCGGGCGAGCGAGCGAGGGGGTTCGTACAACCCCGGGGGAAAACGGGCGGTGACTCACCTGGTTGTTGCTGACGGCGGTAGAGATGGCGCAAGCCGCCTCCGTGTCCCACAGGAAGTTGACGGTGCAGTTCTGGTTGACCATAAAACGCGGAACGGACGACTGCATGGAAAGCAAGACCAAGAGAGACAGAGAGAAAATTAGACAAAACAGACAAAAAAAAACTAGACAGAAAAAAACTGGTTCGAGACATACAGTTCTTTCCCCATGGATTTCTTCTGTCTCTATATGTGAGCAGTGTCACATTCTGCTGAAATGGTTCTAGCGCCCCCTAGTGTCAACACTAGGGCCATGACTAGAGTCGACAACTTTGACTTATTACTTTTAGACTGTAAAGTAATCTGTGCAATGATGGTTTATTTTAAAGTGCCCTTTGGATGTTGTAACTCAGTGTATGAAATATGGTCCCAAAGGCACATTTTCACACAAATAACCATCTGTAGTGTTCAGTGCTGTTTACTGTATTGTTCTGCTGTGTGTTCTCATGACATGTCTGGTGCAGTTGTCTGATGAATTTGAGCAACACAAGCTGAAAGGTTTCACACCTCAGCTGAAGATTTAAACAAGCTTAAAACTGTCAAATTTCAGTTTTTCAAAAAAAAAGTTACTTAGTTTCGTTGTAATTGGAGGTCCCTACTATCAAACACCATATACTGCACAAAATAATGACAATTAAAAATAATGATATGGTTCTTACCCGGGCCCCTTTGGCACAGACCAGGTGGATGCGAGTGGTGTAGGTTGTCATGACTCCGTCAGCCTCGCAGGCGGAGCCGTCCGTGTACTCCAGCAGGAGCTGGTTCTCCTCCACGACGACGGGGCCTTTCTTAGCCACGCCCATGTTACTGACCGACACCCTCTCGGAGGGCACGCCCTGTTGAGATTCAAGTCATTACAGTAAAGCACATAGAGCAAACAGCTCCAAACGACACAATACACTCCACTAAAACATCACAAACAAACTGTTTTCAGGCAAAGACTTCAGAAGCTTAGGAAATCTTCTCCATCAACATTTATAAGGCTTTATAAAGCACTGTATGTTCACAGACTAATTTTATTTTATCATTTTATTTCATTTATGTATGTTTTTAACATGGTTTTCATGTCTTCATATATCGATTCCTTTACGCGCTGGTGAATAGTTCTTTTTTTGTCGGAAGACTCTTAACAGTTCAGCCACAGTTCTCCTCAGTTCCACCCGCCCTCACATCCCGTCTGTGACAGTAGAGGGAACTCAGGGTTGGTGACGTTACGGGACTCACCTTCTCCATCTCGTACTTCATCTCGCAGACAGAGGCCTGGCGGGCGCAGCCAGAGACCGGGAGGAGGGGCCTGCACACGTTGATGTAGTACTTCCTCCGGCTGTTGAGGTCCGAGTGGTACATCGCCTGCCAGTTCCTGCCACCCCTCGATCTGGACAAACTGCAGGGTGCCAGAGAAAAAGAGGTTCGGTGACTCCGGACAGAGCTGTGCTTGACCGAAAGAAACGGTATGAAGAGTTCTAACGGTTGGAAGCTCACCTTGACAGGTCGTATTGCTGTAAGGTCACGGGGTCAGTCACGACACACTCCTGAGGCCTCTCTGGACAGGCGTAGGATGTGTACCACCTGAAGTTGTAGGTGTGTTCGTCTTCGACCTGCACAGACCAAAGAGATCGCAGGAGATGGATCGTTCTATCAAAAGGTAACGTCGCGGCTTTGTCCGTTTTTATCCGTTACTGTGAAAACGACACACTGAAAGCTCACCCTCCTACTGTTTACACATGAACAGTCTGAATTTAATTCTACCGCAGCCCAACATTCTAATTAATCATTCTTAACATTCTACATTCCACCCTACTGCAGCCTAACATTCTAAGCGTTCCAAATTCCATCCTGCTGAAGCCCAACGTTCTAATTAATCGTTCTAAACGTTCTAAATGTTTAACATTCAGAACCCTGATCGACTAAAGCCTGGAGCATGGGCACTTTTCTGTGAAACCTGCGATACGGCCAACTACAGTCAGCAGCTCCATCGGCCTGTTGGGATTGGTCTACCGGAAAGACTCCCTCCCTCCGGAGGCCGTACCTGAAATTCCGGCTTGCCTAGCCCAGCCTCGCGGTCACACAGGAAGGAAATGTGGGAGGAGCGTTGCGTGTGCAGCGCATCGTGGTACTCGGAGCCGTTCATATAGGTCAGCTGAATCATCCCGTTGAAGTAGGAGAGCTTGGAGTTGGATTCACCCAGGCTCCAAGAGTGAGCACCACTGCAGGACAAAGAACAGAGATTAAAAAAGAAAAAAAGAATAAATATATATATATAAAGCCAAAAAGACCCATTTCTGATCCATAAAGACCTGTTAACTTAATTCGAAAACAGCATGTTGACATTGGACTGCTCTTCATGTGCGCATTGTGCTCTACTGAAGCAGTATCTTCCTGTCTTTGTAGCTGTTTTTCCTGTCAATATGTTTTCAGTTTTAGGATGTGTATACAATCAACTGAAAACACAGTTTTACAATCCTGTGAACTTAGCAGATGCTCTACTCAATTTACAAAAAGTTCCCTCAGAGTTAGAGGTAACATTTTCACACCATTAAAGTGAGGAACTTTCCCATGCTATTGTAAGGCGGTGATGACGATACTCTCTCTTATTTTTAGGTACAGGTCTAAGTTCACGGCAACTGCACAGCTGCACTGAGACAATAACCTAATACCAACACACTTGCCTCTTATCCGTCTGACATGCACCCGCGTTTTCTGGGCATTTGGCAGCCTTCACGTTCCCACAGACGTTGATGAAGTACGTGTAGTCGTCGCTGGACAGGTTGTAGGAGCCTCCGTCAGCCTTGCTCAGAGGGGTCAGGTCAAAGGAGAACCCTGCACAAAGACCCAGAGAGAAAAGGTCAATATTCTCTGAGACAAACAGGGTAGATTTTGGCGAGACACCCTGTCAAACTGCACTGAATATCACTTGAACCCCTGTCATTTTATTAATGTTTTATCATTTTATTATTTTGCAGGGCTTACGCAGCTTTCATGTTACGCAGCAAAAAAAAAGAGTACTTTTTACTGTTTTAACCAAATATCAATCTACTCATCAGATGGGATTAGAGTGCTAACGGGATCAGGTTTTGGGGTTGTGTGTTTCATACCTAACTGAGGGTCCTCCACCTTACAGTTGTCACCGTAGGTTTTGGAGAGGATGCAGGCAGCCGCGGTGTGCCATTCAAACTCGTAAAAACAACCGTCACGGGACACGCTCCTCATTAGAGGAGCACTCTCAAGGTCGCCTGTGGGGAAGGAGGAGCAGCAAGAGCAAAGTTACGTCTGAGACGGCCGAGAGACAAAACCAAGACAGACAGTGACTGAAAAGCGTCTCCAGTCTCCTGGCTTTCGTCCCCAAACCGTAGCTTGGCCGCGTCGTATCTTTCGACCTTTGGGCCGTGGACGCTGGCTTTATTGTGAAGTTGTGAATAAAATAAAAAAAAAAAAAAGGCAAATACCAGGCTTGCACTTCATCGTGATGATGGTCTGGATTTTCACGTTTTTCCTGCATTCGTCTCCGTCGGCGTAGATCAGACGAATATCCTCGCCGCTCTTCTCTTTTTTGGGCGAAGAGAGAAATTTCCCCAGGCTGATGGATTTGTCTTTCCCTAGAGAGGGGTTTAAAATAGAGCCGGTATGACGTCATGCCAATCTCGGCTCAAACAAACAAGCGGTAGGTTCAGCAGAGATGTTGTAAGTGTCTGTTAAAAAAAATAAAAAACGACTTTTAAACAAACGCGACCCTCACCCACGGCGCAGATGGCGGCGTCCTCGGGGCAGGAGCCCGTCGCTTCCTGCCGGACGATTTTGTGACAGACGTTGATGTAGAAACGTTTGCTGTCCGACTCTGCCGTTTTGATATCGACAGCTTCCCAGTTTCGCCCCGACGTTTCGGTTTCAGATTCTGAAAAATAACAAAACACAGTTATTGGGACGCAGAGCTCACGAAAAACATTTATCCACACAGTCTACGCATGTGTTGGCAGGACAAAACTGAATCCAGATCAAATGTGAAACAAAACAAGCCCAGAGTCTTGCCCTAAAGCCGCGTCTCTGACAGTCATTTAGAGTTACTGATGAGTATTACGAGTTAAAGCAGAACTGAGCATCGTTTCCACGTGGTGACAATAACTGACAGCAGTCGCTGGTCACCTGGGTAGCGCGTTAGGGGTGAAAGGTCATAATGCTTCTTTCCATCCTTGACCTGACACAGGAGGTCCTCCTTCTCCTTCACACAGGCATAGGACGTCTGCCAGTCAAAGTAGTAGGTGCAGTCTGACTCCCCAGCAAACACAGGATGGCCATTTCCTAAAAAATCAAACACAGTCGGATCAAACGGTGACCGGTTTAACAGGCTGTTGCATCATCGTCTTGAACAAGAAGCCAGTCATATTTGGTTAAGACACAGGGGCGTGAGAGGGCACTGCTGTTTTAAGTTGGAACTTGCAACCGGTTTGAACATGCATCTAATAAAAGCTGTTCCATGGTCTCATCCACTCGTGACTCGATGATGCAATAGTTGGCGGGGTCAGAGGGTCCCTCACCGGCCGTCTGGTTGCACTCAAAGTTGATGATGGTCATTCGCTGGAAGCCTGAGCTGCATTTGTCTCCTCCGGGGTAGATGAGTGTGAGATCCCCATCAGAGTACCTGAAAAACAGAGAGCAATGCCATTACCACCACCACACAGGGACCAAAACACCAATACAGAGACAGCCTTTACACAGACGCAGCCTTAACACAGAGGCAGCCTTAACACAGGGACAGCCTTAACACAGAGGCAGGAACAACTTGACACAGTGCCTGATTCTTACAGCAAATGGGCATAGGTTGGAACAAAAAAAAACACAACAGTGAAAAGTCAGTGAAAAAGGCAGAGAGAAGTCTCGACTGAGCCTTTAAAAAAGACAGTGTCCAGACAAACAGAACAGTCCCATCACATGACCAAATTTTGCCTACATTAAAATAAAGACTAACTCCTCCTGATTCCACTGGTCCATTTTTGTTTGTTTTTGTTGTTTGTCTTTAGTTTCAGGCCTGTTGTACTGGTTGTGTTTGCAGAAAGAGCCAAAAAAAAAAATTCCTATGTCCAAGACTTCAACAGAAGCCAGGATACAAAATCTGATGTCAGTTTAAACTCTAGACAAACTTTCAATTTTTGTGAAAGGCCATGAAACTGAATTACAGTATGTTTTCTGGATGAAGGAAAAAGACACAGTGCAATCAGACATTACAGTCAATGTTATAACCGTCACTCTGTTTGGTAAGTGAAAGATTACAGGCTGCTTTCTCCAACTGAGATTAAGATTAGTCTTTACTAAACTACATTATGAACAGAGATTCTCCTTTGTTTTACAAAGGCGATTTTGACCAAAATTATTTCTAGTCATTGTCTGAGAAACAAACTCTGAGTGTTACAATTCACTTTAAACAAATATTAAATGATTGGAAAAAAAAAAAAAAAGAAAAAACACCCATGATGAACGTGTGTGTAAAGCCAACCTTAGCGTTTGATTCTGGAACCTTCCAGCAATCTTCTTGACATCGCCATTGACTTTGACCTGGCAGGAGGACACGTATTCGCCTGCGCATTCACCTGCGGTGGTCTTTCCGCAAACGTTCAGATAAAACATGTAACTGTCCGCTCCACTCTTAGCCTCGGCCATGTGCGGGTCGTCTGTACCTGCCCAGACGTCAGGAGAAATTAAAAGAACAGAACACCACGGTTTCTCTTTTTAACACAGATCCAGAAAACTGTGATAAGCAGCACTGAAGTGAGATTTTACATTTACAATAGGCGCTGGCTTTTCCAGCCTATTTCTGACACTGTCTCAGTTCATTTATAGCATTTTTCCCCCTTCCCCCCCCCCCACCATCATTAATTTTGTGCTTTCAACCAATTCAACTCTCACACCTGTCTCTCCCTGTCTCTCTCTCTCCCTGTCTCTCTCTCTCCCTGTCTCTCTCTCTCCTTCTGTATCTTCCCCCTGTTCTGGATGCTGACTGTGTTATCCACTTACTTGCGAGGGTCAGGTGTGTGAGGTCGATGGAGATATCGTGCTGTTTACTGGTCAGTTTGCAGTTGTGGCTCTCCAGATAGTCCCTGTGACACGCGTACTCCGTCACCCACTCCACCTCATAACGACAGTTGCTATTGGCTGTCATTTTGGGATCGCTGCCCTGGAAACATTACAGCACAGGCATTAACAAACTGTCCACATGTGACACTATGGGCGTCTCTGTATGGCAGGAAGAAAAAAAAAAAAAAACAGTGGACAGACACTGACTGCTCCTTTAAGCTTCACTAACAGGGTTTTACCCCTCACACACTCTGCATTAAACCGAGACATCAACACAACTTGTTCAGTTTACCCCTCAGACACTGCATTAAACCGAGAGATCAACACGACTTGTTCATTTTACCCCTCAGACACTCTGCATTAAACCGAGAGATCAACACAACTTGTTCAGTTTACCTCTCACACACTCTGCATTAAACCGAGACATCAACATGACTGGTTCACTTTACCCCTCACACACTGCATTAAACCGAGAGATCAACACAACTTGTTCAGTTTACCTCTCAGACACTCTGCATTAAACAGAGAGATCAACACAACTTGTTCAGTTTACCTCTCACACACTCTGCATTAAACCGAGACATCAACATGACTGGTTCACTTTACCCCTCACACACTGCATTAAACCGAGAGATCAACACAACTTGTTCAGTTTACCTCTCAGACACTCTGCATTAAACAGAGAGATCAACACAACTTGTTCAGTTTACCTCTCAGACACTGCATTAAACAGAGAGAGATCCACATGACTGATTCAGTTTCAGACGTCCAAACCAGACCAGGGCCAATACATGTATGTAGTGTTTCACAGTAAGAGTGCTGATCTAGCACAGTCCCCCTTGTTCCACATAACTGTTTTTATCAGGACTGCAGTGAGCCTAGTTTCAGCACGCTGACCTTGAACTGTCTTATACAGACTGAAACTTAGCACCCTGTGGTGCTTTCAGGAAGTTGCCACGTTCATGATGTTGCAAGAGCACAAAGGAAAAAAACAAAAAAACAAAAAACAACAAAAAAAACACACACACCACACCCAGGGGTGCCGGAAGTGTGTTTGTGTGTGTGTGTGTTTGTGTGCGTGTGTGTGTGAGTGTGTGTGGGGGGGGGCGTCAGTTTATCTATGTTAATCAACAACATCCACATTATGCCAAACAATGGAGAGAGAAGTGAACCATTGCAGCGGTAACCCAGCTCGCCTCAAAAGAACAGTGTCGTTGATTTGTGCAGGTAGTCTCGTGCCCAAAAAACAGCACCCTGCTTAACTCAGTGATACGGATAGTGATTTCCTGTCACATCAGTGAAAGGTAGGTGGGCAATGTTATGTCTCCCAGTTTACAGTTAATTGTTATCTAGCCTGTCGATCATATAAACTCTGACGGAGAAGAAGCAGAAAAACACGTTCATTCTCCGTAAAGCACAAGTGTGAGCTCCACCTTTCAAAGCCTTTACCGCGTCCTCAGTAGTGTCAACGATTAGAAAATCTAATCTAATGAATCTAAATCTGATTTGGTTTTGTTATGAGAAAACACAGGAGCGAGTGGTGGGGGGGGGGGGGGGTGGAATGACTAACAGAGATGACTTGACTGTAAAACACAGTTTCTTTGTAATTCCGTCTAAAGGACGCTATCCCAGACACTGAAAATACGCTCCTGTCCCGCTGGTGCTTTGAAGGCTCCAGCTCTCCAGCTCTGGGGTCTGTGTTCTGACAGTTCTGATAGCATCATATTAGAAGCTACGAAGTTGAAACATGGCATACGCTATGATATCCTGGTAACACCCCTGTCTTTCCGTTTCTCTCTCAAACGGCGGGAAGACCGTGCATTTAGCTGCCGGAATAATAACATTTTCCCCAGGGAAGGAATGCCCCCCAGACACCTCTACGGGTCTGGGTTCACCCCCTGTTCTTTACCCTGTCTGCTGAACACCCCAAAAACACTTTCAAACACAAACTGAAACATAAACTCAAAGGATTGGTAAACGATTCCTGACTGAATGGCTTCAACATGATGACACACTCTGGCCTGGGTCTTACCTCCTGTCGGCGTGAAGGACAGATGAAGGTGATGGTGACTGCAGGGGTGTGACCCTCACAGAACTTTGGTGGGTTGACTGTGGACCCCTCATATCTCAGCCTCAGTCTGAGGGGAGTCAGAGAATGACAACATAGAGGGAGAGGGGGAGGGGGAGGGGGGGAGAGAGAGAGAGAGGGGGAGAGGGAGGGAGGGAGAAAGAGAGAGAGAGAGAGCGAGAGAGACAGAGAGAGAGGGAGAGACATAAAAAGACAGAGACAGACGGAGAAAGAGAGGGAAAGAGAGGGAGCAAAGGAAAAGAGAAAAGAGAAGAGACAGAGAACATGTTAAAATCCAGAGGGCAGCTGGTTATCCTGGGCTACGCTAAGCTCTAGGCGTCTCCGTACCTGTCAGAGGAGAGCAGTTCCAGCTGACTGGAGGGCTCGCCCATGCTGAAGGAGCCCTTGCTGTTCGTCACACAGGCAGCGGAGCCCTCTGGACACGCGCTCTCTGGCCGGTCTGGGCAGAAGACAGGGGACGTATAACACTTTCCAGTTCAAATAACAACCCTTATGCACAAACTGAAAAATGTAAAATTGATCTAATGCGTCACGAAGTTTTTCATGTTTCCCCTTAAAGCAGTTTGGGAAAAAAAAACATGAGGATACACTGTTTGCTGGAGAGAACATAGATACATATGGAGGGAGGCATGTGGACATGGCCATGTTCAGGACAACATCATTGTCTTAACACAGTAGTAAATGACACTGATAAGAACTCACTCAGGCTTCGGCATATGTTTATGTAAAAGTCAACTTCGCCATCTGAGTCATCGACCAAGTAGCCATCTGAGAGTTTGATGAGTGGGTTGAGGTCGTGTTTTTTCCCGTCTGTGTCAAAGACGTAGCAGGGAACCTTCACAAAGACAGAGCATGCAGTACATGTGTAGGTCAACCAGAGGGAAAAAAAAAAGGCAACAACTCAGACCACGCCATAACTGATTGGCCCAAACCCACAGAAGTTTAAAAAAAAAAAAAAAAAAGGATGAGAAAACCACAGACACACTGAGCAGTCAGAGGAACGACTGAGCCGTCACTGTCAAGTTTTAACAAAGAGTACAGAAATAAGACAGCGTCTCGCATGGAAAACGTGTCTCTGCAGCTGGCAATCGTTTAGCGGTTTTCCCATCAGGCAACACGGCAGAGTTATGATTCAGAACGAGAGCCAAAAGCCGCTGCGTCTTCCACGATAAAATCATTCGTGGTCTCTGAAGCACGCTTCCCCCCCCCTCTCGCCCCCACCCCCAAAACACAAGCTTCCCGTAGCCTCAGCTGTGACACACAAACACAAACACACACACACACACACACACACACACACACACACACACACACACATACATACACACACTTCCTGTTGTGACACACTTACCTCTTTATGGGGCTTAAATGTATCCCTTTTGCAGGCTGCGTAGGTCCTCCACTCAAAGTAATGCACACACTCTGACACAGTGACAAATTCTGGCGTTCCCTGTCCAAAGATTTAAAATAACAAAAACAAGAACATCAGCTGATTGACGTTGGGATGAGTTTTCTTCACACACACAGAGTTAGTTGTGCAGCAGACTTCATTGTTAATCTGTATTTTGTCACTGGAAAACCATGTGTCTTGGAAAACCAGTCCCTGTGTTTTTTCATGGGAAACAGAATGGACTCAGTTCACGGTAACTAAGCAACAGTTTATTTTTAATATACGAGGAAAACGTCTTAATTTGAAAGATGAAAGATGATCTCGAGTGATCTGTTGACAGTGACCTCTGAAGCTGTTGATATTTGTAAACAATTCGGTAGGAACATGATGAGACTGTATGGGGGGGGGATCTGTTCCAAACAGGGATCAGGACACAGGAAGCCACCGCTAAAGTGAACCCACTGTGCTTTATAAGGGAGAAACCCAGGACGGACTAGACTCAGTGATTCCGTGGGCTCTCATAGCGCTTCTCCAATCACGTCTGAGTATCGTTAATTGTTAAAGGAGACCAGACAGACTGGGACGGGACAGTGACACTCTTTGATGTCACGTTTCTTAACTGCATGACAAAGCTGGTAGGGGAGCTTATCAGGGCGTCGAGCTTGTCCTCTGGGTGTTCCTCGGTAGCGAACACAGAGACCGCGCCGACCGCTTCAGCTCAGAGGAACGGAAACGATTTAGACCACAGACGTGAAAGACGAGTTTCGCTTTAAATCAAAGGAGCGCGTCATCGACGTTCTTCCACCCCTGCAGCGCGGGTCTTAGTTAGACTTAACTGGAACTGGGGACCCAAATGCTTACTCAGATTCTGCCAACAGAGCTGCTCAGAGAGACTGAGAAGTGTGGAGCGTACCATTGTCTTCCCACACAGGAAACTGATGCTGCTCTGCATGCTACTGTCGCTGCCCGGACACTTCCGGCTGGTGCTGAAATCAAGTACGCCAGGAGAGAGCTTCTGCGAACTCAGGTCACCTAAAGGAACACAGTAAATAAACAAATAAATACATAAATAAATAAATGAACAGACAGACAGGCAAACAGATAGACAGACAGACAGATAGATAGACAGATACATAAGTTTGAAAATGCTCAGCAATGCATGGAACCTTCCATTTGACTAACAGTTAAAGCAGACGTTAAATTATTTATCAATTACCAGTTCTATGAAAAAAATGGAGTATAGTGTTATTCTCAACACAAAAGTTGCTTAAAGTACCATAAAAGCATCTATCCGAGTACATATATCTGACGTTTTAAATTCCTGTGTAACTGTGTTTTTATTCTCTGCAACATCCTCTGTTCTAAATGAGTGGATCTCAGCCAATTTCTTGTAGAGGGGCACTGTTCTAGGTAACATATCCCATCACCAAAAGCACAACCTCCCCCTCCAGTGACAAAATCGCTTTAAAAAAAAAAAAAAGTAACAAAATAATACAATAAAAACACTTGCAGATTCTCAACAAACGCTGCATTCAGAATGATTTCTGAAGGTCTCCGCTGAACCGTGTGAGAGGAGATGCTCTACAGTGAGACTGGAGAGAGTTCAGGGCTTTTTTTTCTCTCCCTGCCAAAACGTCTGTCCCAGGAGAATTACCAGCATGAGAATGTGACCTACTGAGAACAGGAGTCCCTCAGTCTGTACAGTAAACAGCCATTTCTGAGGGCAAGCCCCACCAGAGGGGGGGGGGGGCATGTGTGTGCCTGTGCGTGTCTGCGGGGGGAAAACTCTCTGCCCGCTAGACACAGTTTCAAAAATCCCGAGTGAGTTTTCGTCAGCGGTATCACAATTCCTGCCGCTATCCGCAGAGTGAAACGTTTTCTCACTCTCATCTGTTTCCTTATTGTTTGTCAAGCGACACATTGTTAAAGTTAACGCCCGCTGAATCGATAACTGTGACCTACTTACCCTACGACTGCCTTAAGACCAGTGTGACAAAATACGCTTGACATCAAAAACTATTCATAAAACAATGATGACATCACATAAAAGTATCCAAAATACAGTGAAAACAATACAGGGCTAACTGTCATCTCAGCGATTCTTTCACCTCATCCTCATCTTGAAACGTTTCCGGATCAGACGGTCACTGAGGTACTGGAGCACCCCTTGAGTGACTCTCTGTCACAAATTAGGGCACAGCATGTGACCTCACAGCTTGGGTCAAACTGCCTGAAAAATGAACTAATGTGAAAGATTGATTTTCTCTCTCTTTTTTTCCCCCACTATGAGAAAGGCCAATGAGAAAGCCAATAAAAGGTCACATGTCACATTAATCATGAGAAACCCTTTTTTTCACACAACATCATAAGACCCAGTTGTTGGTCCTAAAATGTGACGTCAAATCGATTCCACGCTTACTCAGAACTACTGACACTTCCCTCCCTCTCTCTCCCCCTCTCTCTCTCTTTCTCTCACTAGAGTTAAACAATGTACTGTCATGTAACACAGGCCCTTTAGACATGTCCAAGGTCACATTTATGACACTGTGCCGACATACAACATCTCTGTGTGAACTTGTTCTACTTGAAAAGCTATTTGAAAACAGACTGTGGTTCCATTTACATGATGCTCATTCTTGCTGTTGTTTGTTTGTAACCTTTGATTGACTAACTGTCTTTAGATAGTCTTAAAGGGATATAACCCAACAGTCACTAACTACATGGCGGAGTGCAGCCTGTCACATCTTTCACAAAACATACAATGTGTATTGTCTCCATTTCTGACCTTAGCGACAGTAAAACCCTTGTAAACACCCTCAGTATCTCATTCTAGTGACTATTGTGCTGTGACATGTTTCTGCAATGTGCCTGCATTCAGACAACTCTGAGATGAAGCCAAGGATCAGTTTGCGTAATTCGATTATTTTTTATATCAGCACTACTGGCACCACTTGCAGCAGGCTAGAGAGAAATGCCACAAGGATTTCTTTGGTTTGTATGTGTGTGTTTTTTTGTTTTGGTTTGTTTTTTTGTCAAACTGGAACTTTTCACGGGTTTCCCCGTGGACCTCCTTGAGTTAGAGGAACCTCTCTGAACTCAATTCGCTGTCTGGTGTGACTACTGTAAAGTCAGGTGCTTTCTCAAGTCACTCTTGTCCATTTAGCTAAAACAAAAATAATCCCAACATTGATTTGCTGTGATCCGCTCCAGTCAGCACCCCCCCCCCCCCCCCCCCCCCCCCCCTCCTCAGCAGCAGTCCTCCTCAGTATCCTTCACTTACCGACAGACTGGTATTTCTGAGTAGTGGAGTTGTGGGCACAAATAGCGCTGTTTGCCCCACATGGTGTGTCTGGTGAAGACTGACATATCTTCAGTGTGTATCTAACTTGGCTGTCCTGGTCAATAGCTTCCCATTTGTACCTTGCAAAAAAAAGTAATAAAAAAGGACAGCTAAGAAACGGATTGTTCAGTGTTTAAAGCCAAGAAGATGTGATTCAACAAACAGTTCTAACGATACAGACATATTCAGAGGGTTTCGCTTGAAAATATCTTTACATGTTATTGAAATTGATTCAAAGGTTTTCTTAACACAGTGTGAAGAACTACAAGATCGTGTCACAGCTATACAAAAACCCTGATCAGTGCATAACACTTCTGTACCGGTAATTTTATCAAACAAAACTCTCTCACACACACAATAACACGGAACCATTGATAATATCCATCGCAAATTATCAATGTACATTCGGCGTAGCACAAATACTCGTAGATGACGTCACGATAAAAAGATTGTTTCAATAGTATGTTTTCACAGTCAGGTAAGGACCGATCGCTACATTCTTAGCAGAACCGATCATGCAATTTATTTAATTAACTGCTATTTTGTCAGCCATTCCTCCCTCTGGTCTGGAAACACATCTTTCAGTTCCGAATTGCTAACTACCACGGCACTTGTCATTGCTATCATCTTGCAAATATTCAAACAAGAGGACAGTGCAACAAACGTGTTTCAGCACTGCTGATGGCTCACCGACACAAAAACATTGTTGGCTTTGTTTGAACAAGGACCGGTCAATCAACTGTTCACATAACACACAGAATAGAAGAGTTATAATCAGTAATAAAATGCATACGTTGTTGAAACCTCACCTGCACAGATCTTCGTACCACTGAGTGTCACTTGATACGGCTGATCTCACTGGAGACAGTACTAATGTCAGAACAGAAAGAGCAAAGACAGTTTGGCAAGCTATCGCTCGAAAACATTTGCACATGGAACCCATATTGTCTCTTCAAAAACCATTAGGGCGCTCTGTCCGACATGATACAGCAACTCGGCTACCTTAGCAGGAACAACTTGAATCACATGATGGACGAGCACGTGATGATGATAGGTCATGTGGTATCAACGTTGAGTCATCGTGTTACCGAATTGTCAGATCGTTCTGAAGCTCAATGTAAGGACAGTTAAAAGCCGAGAAGCAGACCATAGTTTAAGAAAACATCTGTAACAAAACAATAAATAAATGTGAAAAACAGTTACAAAAAAAAAGATGACGCTACCTTTGAGAGAGTGGACTCTAAAATATAATACATTGCTGCAACGTCATTACTTAGAATAGGAATTTGTTCACGTTTCACCGTATAAACACCTCCTATACATTTAATATGGGTTATGGAACTTGGAATATTCCGGAAGTGTTATTCCTACTGCCACCATTTATTAAAGAATATGTCAGGATGGCCGAGCGGTCTAAGGCGCTACGTTCAGGTCGTAGTCTCCCCTGGAGGCGTGGGTTCGAATCCCACTTCTGACAAGACCATTTTGACCAATTCACTGTCACCATTACAACTGCTTGTAGATACGTAGATAACCGAGATGTAACACTTACATCGGGTGACTACACAAATATTTATTGCACATGAACACAAAACATATGAGAAGATCAAAACAGGCTCTCACTGAACACAACGTAAGAACAAATAACAAAACAACAAAAACACATCAAAATGAAGAACAAAGTTAATCTAATTTCAGTGTAAGGAACATCACTGTTTAAGGTACTTTAACATTTTAGACAATTTACTGCTTCAAAAGTACTTCATCCAATTAAAATTGAAATACCAAATTACACACTAAAATTCTGCAAATAATAATTAGGCCACATTTCTAAGCATGAGGATGGTCGTATACTTGGTTAACATAAATTATAAATCCAAGATTATTCTAGTACACAAGAAATGTAAGTGCTTTGGTAGCATGGGTTCCACCATTGTCACAAAACACAATAACTGCAATCAGCTTTCAGTTATATCTGATATGGAATGAACGACATTATTCCTGAGAGGATTTTGCGGACATGAGGACCAAAAATATAAAATCGACATTCGCTGTGATCATCGTCGTCTTTGAGTGTAAAAACAGGAACTGTAATCTACGGTTTTCTTCCTCCAGGAAAAACTGATAAAAAGCAAAACATTTTGTTGTCTAACTGGAAAAGAAAAAACAAAATAAAACAAAACAAAACAAAAAACCACATATCAAAAACAATGACATTTTTGACAATGACATGTCAGTTCAAGGGAAAATGTTCAGCCACTGTAGCACCTTCCTCTTCCTTACCAACTTTCATCTGAAATAGATAACAGAGAGAGAGAGAGAGAGAGAGAGAGAGAGACTCAGACCAACCTCTTCTAAAAAAGAATAATACGGACATGTTTTAATGCTCTGCTAAGTTAAATTGGGTAAAGATGGTTGATCTAAGTTTTCCAGTATTCACAGTTCTTATGATTATAATGGAATTAGTTTCAATAAAAAAGGTTCAGAATTTTAACGGGTTAACTCTTTCTACTAACAAAATCACAGGTAGGTGCCGTGTAAGCTTTGGAGCAGACAGGTCAATATTGCTTTACTTACACTAACAGATAACTGATACTCCTCACATTTGAAAGCCTATGGGGAAAAAAATGAATATTTTAAGTCAAGCCCTGAACATACAGCAGTGAGTAATTAATATTCCAGAAAACATTCAGACCATTTTTAATGATATTCAAATCAAATAAAAATAAAATACTGAAAATGAACATGATAGCATTGCTTTGTCAAAAGATCATGTAATTTATGAGCCCGTTTAGCTAAAAACAACAACAACAACAACGAAATATGGTATTAAACGAGAACAGGAACAATGAGCATAGTAAGCTAAATAATAGTGAAAATTGCTTACATTGTCCAATGCCTGACTCTGGTCTAAGATGGAACTTCTGCCCAGCTTGTGGAATATCACCGCTGACGTAGTCTTCACTTTCTTCATTTTGACCACAATCTTGAGGTGTTGTTTTTTGTTCATTTGTGAATGTATGTGACACCATTTTGTTCGTCTGACCCTTCAGCTGATTTCCAGGGGCTGATTCCACTTTGCTTATTCCCAAATCCATTTTTTTCACTGACTGTTCCATATCTTTCAGTTCTAAGTGTCGTGGCGATCCTTCTGGTTTGACTTCCATAGAGTTACTGGCAGTGCTTTGTTGGGGCATTCCTTTGGATTCAAGTACTTGCCGAAATCTGAGTCCCAGCATACTATCGATGTAGGAGGCGTGGCCAGCATCCACTAGCTCTTTGGCAGGATTCATACCTCCTGCAAGGACGTCAACTTCCCACTTTCCTTCTGAAACAGGCTGTCTGAAATATATCTGCAGCTGTTTCTGATAGATACATTTCTGGAAGAAGATTATGGCATCATCTGACCAACTTCCTTCTTCAAGTGGTTTAATTCCCCTTAACAGGCAAGGGTAAGTTAATTTTGGTAGGCTAGCAAGCTCCTCAGGAAGTCGTTTCAATTGGCATACGTCTTTGCAGGGAACGTGTGCATAGTGGCCATAGTCGACAAGGTTGATTACCACCGATGTCACGTCAAGATGTACAATCTCAGCTCTGCACCATTTCTTCTTCTCCTCGAACTTCACTAAGCAACCAGAGCTAGGTCTGAGTTGTGTCTGTGGTAATGGATCTAAAACATCTGACAGCTCTTCGAGAATATTTGACACTGTGTTCATGACAAGTAGCAAGTCCTCAAGAACAATGTAAAATTCACCTGGGGTGGTGACTGCAGCTGCAAACCCTGAATATTCCAGATCCATTTTAACAGGAGCCAGAAAAAGCCTTGGAGCATGACTTTCTTTCTCCGAGCAGAATACTGCTTTTGATGTTCCTGGGCAAACATTTGACCCGAGAAGATGCGATGGTTTTTCCTCTGCATGTTGAACAGAGAGGGATCCATGCTGTTGAATAAGGAATGGCTCATTCATCATAATCTCTATATTCCAGAGATGACTACTTTCAGAATAGGACACAAACATGACTTTGATGTTTTGGCCCACCACTGACCTGAGAGTATCTTTTAGCATTGTCTTAGCCTCTCTGTTGGAATTTCTAAAACCATTCCACTTGCAATGAACTGCAAGCACAGGAATTTGCTTAAGGCTACCATCGATCTCTTTGATACATTTAACAGAGATCATTTCTTTTGTGCCGAAATCCACAAAGAGAACGGTGCATTTTTCCTTATCGGGAATTACACAGCAAACAGCAGCTCTGGCCCACTGGTTAGTTTCGGCGGATTTAGCTAGACACTCAAGCCCTTCCTTAACATTTTGTTTTGGTATCACTTTACATCTCACCACGGTTTTACTGATAATTTGTTCAAGATCAGCAACACGACCAGCAACCTTGTCAAGTCTTATGTAAAGTTCTCCATCATCCAAAACAGACAGAAGCATCCCAGCCTCAGTCTCTCTTTCTCTGATGCACAGCTGAGAAAAGCCTACATTCTGTGTTAGCTCTGCAGAGGTTCCAGCGTTGCTCCTGCTGATGACGTACAGGGTTTTTTCATGTGACGTCATTTCTGGAATCATGAACTTCGGGACAATCACCTTGTCAGGCGGCTTAGCTTTCAAAGCATTTGTTTCATTCGACTGTCTGAATTGGAGCTTTTTGTGAGCAGCAAGCTTACAGCTTTTTTTAGTCTTGTGTTGCTGCAACTGAGCAGGCAGTCTTTGGATTTGTTTTGTTGTAGTACTTTTCGGCAGAGCACCTTGAATATCTTCAGATCTACTTTTAACGAGGCATGTGTCTCCGTCTAACTTAATCACCACTTGCCTGTTGGATTCAAATTCTTTAAGGTTCAGGTTCTCTTCACAAGTCACAGGATCCCTACTGTCCGTGACTAGCTCATTTTGGGTTATGCTATCTGTCCTGTGTAGATTTTGGCTTCTGATAGAATGAGGCTGTAACACCTTTCTTTCACTGTGGTCACACTTTTCTGGACCCACATGTGCGGAGCTACTTTCAGGAACCTTTATGCTCACCTCCCAGGTAGCTCTCAAACATTTCAGGAATTCAACCAAAATAGGTTTGTCAGTAAAAGGCATATCACCTTCAAAAGACTGAGTACCTGTGAGTGTGCAGGGTACACTTAGTCTTGGCTGGGACAAAAATGAAGTTGGCAGCTGATGTATTCTCTCTTTGTCAACAGTTGCTGTATTTCCAAAGTCAACATACTCAACTGTTAAGAGGCCACTAGCGGCGACATCTTTAACTACTGCTCGATATAGAGCTGAATCTTCCTCATATTCAGCCACAACCAGATCCCCAACTTTCAGCCTTTTCCCTACATTTTCAATATCTCCACGGAGTAGCTCGCTGTTGAGTTTCTCTCCCATCTTAAGAATTGCATGTTCATCGTCCTCCATCTGGACAAAGAAACTGTTAACAGAATTGAAATGAGACACAAACCCTACAACAGAAAACCCAGGGTATATTTTGACATCAGGAAGATCAGAGAGTTTTGGAAATGCTACCGTAGGGGTTTCCAGTTTGGAGGAGTGGGGAGCATCCCGTTGCTTCTCTATATTTCCATTTGAGAGAAGGGACTTAAAATTGGATTTTTCTTCAGTCTGTTTCACTGGCTGGCATGCATGAGACAATCCAGATTTTGTGTCTTTATTGCATAAATGGATTTGGGGGGATTTCAGGAGAGAATGCTTTATCTCACTTTTGGTCTTACAAGGTCCAGAAACCATTCCTGCTTTCAGGTGTTTCCTCCTTTTAGCTTTGCCTGTGCGAGACACTCTAGATGTATCCAAAATTACATGAGGGTTGTCTGCAGAATTTGTGTTTACAATGTTGTCACTATGGTCTTGGGCAGCGATGAGCTCTTTGACTTTTTCATTGATGTGAATGTTTCCATCAAACAAGTCACAAACAAAACTTCCATCATTTTCCTTTGCAACAAACTTTGCCTGGAGCAGCTTGTTACAAACCGCCTTCTCGAGCCAGGCATTGATCTCTGGCCAGCTGTCTCCCTTTGGAATGTCTGCAAGAATGCACTTCAAAGCTTGCATAGGGACCATTTGTAAATCTAGTGCCTGTCTCGGAATGGGTAAGACACTACTCTTTTCAGAAACCTGCTTGTTTCCGTAATCTACAAAGAATATGCTCAAATGTAGATCGGACTGAACGGATTGAGCAAAGCCCCTGTACCACATACCATCGCCAAAATATTTGGCCAGACAGATATTTCCCACCTCCAAACAAGAACCTGCCTTTACCAAGTCAGCACTGTGTTTTGTAACTTGGTCCATCAGGTTGTCAATTATCTCAGCATTCCTATCAAGCTGGAAATACATCTCCCATGGGCTAGATACATGAGTAACTAATACTCTCTCTTCACTTCCGACGCTGATGTTGAAAGAAGAATAGACAAAGGAGCAAGGATAAACCACGGGAAGTAAATGATTCATGGACTGGATTTCCACTGCAAGTCCTTTCTCGACAAGGTTTGTGGTGGCTCTCTGAAACTCTGAATGAATGTCAACAATGTGAAGGAGTCCTATGTGTTTCACATAGATTTGAGAATGGATGCTGCATGTTAGACTGAGTGAATTCTGAGTAGTAAAATCCCTAAATAAATGGCATGCTTCTTCACTCCAAGCATTTCCATTTGAAGGTCGGATCAAGTTACATAGGCTGCATCTGAATGCTTGACCTTCAAGTTTGAAGAACTCTGGCAACAGAGCCTGAACGTTCTCCATCTTAACTTCCACGACCATGCCATAGTCAACCAAAATCACTTCGATTTTTCCATTTTTCGCTCCAAGAGCACAACCTCTGTACCATCGATTATCATTCGGAGACTTAACAGCACAACATACTTCTCTGTGTGACTGTGACAGGTCAATGTGTGTTTGGTAAAAATTTTGCATATCTTCCATCAGTTTGTCCAAGGCAGACATCTGGTTCTCATTCTGACACCAAAAGTCAGAAGGGGAGTTTACATAAGAACACCTGACCCTTAATTCATTTCCAGGCCAATACTTCTGCGGCGTAAAAATCCCATTTTCGTGAAAGAGTTTCTGATTTGATGCCTCATTGTCCAGATTTTTGACCTTCTCAGGTACTCTTGAACACTCCTGTCTAGACACATTCTGACAGTGCACGTTTCTTATGGATTTGTCCACTGGTCTGCCTTTATGTCTATGTGATTTTTTCTGCACTTGGCTGCGTCCAGCTCCAGCTTTTGTTGGTGTATATCTCCAAAACTCAGCCATGTTTGCTGCCTCCATAAGCATTGAAACGCTCTCACAATCTGAAGTACCCTTCAGATACAATTCAACAAGATGTCGGTCATTCTTTTGGTGGACAACATGCACAAGGAGTGCTGTGTCTGAGGTTACCTGTCTGAAGTAATCCGTAGCAGCGCCTGTCCAAACATCCTCCACTGGGACTGTGTGAGCAAGAGAGCAATTAATGGCAAATCCTGGTTCAGCTGTAAATTTCTGAGGAAGCTTCTTGATCACCATGCTTGGGACCTTTTCTGTGTTTCCGAAATCGATGAAAAAAACCTCAGCTCCACTTTCCAGGGTGTCTTTTACAACAGCTCTGTAGTAATGCATGTCTTTTTCATACATTGCAGCGCAAAGTGTCCCGGGTACTGGATTTTCAAGAACTTCCTCAGCCAATGGTAATTCATTGTAATACTTGGTCATTCTGTTCAACAAGTCCTCAAAGCTGAGATTGCGGTCTGCGGTTCTCAACCAGAAATCACTTGGATTCTGGACATGTTCAACATAACCTTCAAATATACTATTGACTATTACAGTTTGAGGATGGACAGCCTTGCCTGAAGTTTGAATCCTTCTTGTCTCATTTGTTTTCTGCATATGGTAGTAGCTCTGAGAAAAGGTCTCTTCATTCTCCATGGCATAAAACCTCTGTGGCTCAGAAAACTCTTGAGTTTGCCCAGACTTCAAATGTTCACAATGCTCGTTAATGTGCAACGTGACATAATACAAATTCTGCTCCTTATCAAAGTCATCGATGCTCACCTCCAGGACTCCACCCAAAAGCCCACTCTTTAAAATCTCCAGTTGGTGGTTCCTAATGGTCTCATCTTGCTCTCTGAGGCAAGACATTGAACACTGGAACGCCATGATAGGGATCGAGAGGTAATCTGAAGGAAGGGGAAGGACATTCTCGACTTTCACTGCTTCGCAGTATCCATAGTCAACAAATATCACTCTCGCTTGGGAGTTTGCAGCCAAATACTGCACAAAACCTCTGTGCCATTTTTCATCTTTCCCCCTCACTGCACAGAGTAAGCCCAAGTTTCCAGTAGGTTTACAGCTACTGTCTGGGCTCCCAGATTCACATGCAATCGCTAGTTTTTCCGACATCTCCTTTAGGTCCTTTGCTACACGGGTTGACTGACAGTAAAACGAACTAAGGTTCACCGCAGCTGTTATCCTAACCTTTTCCTTTGTGCCGGCGATCAGTTTTGGGCCACAGAACGAGAGAACATTTTCAAAGCCCTGCAGACCTGAGGATTTAAAGCAAAGTTCCTGACTGAATTGTCTTTCTATTAACAGGTCAGGGACAGATTCATCGCTCTTCTTAATCGGCACCTTCATCAGCATTTCCACCAGCAAAAGAAACGTGTCTGTATCTGCATGTCTTCCGAAGCTAAACCTCAACAGATCTCTGTTAATGTCAGGCACTTCCAGTATAAGGACTTTGTGTGGCAAAAGGGCATGGATGTATCCCTTGATTTTGCTGCCTATCAGAGAGGAGAAGTATTTAGCTGACAGTGCATTCCAACTTTCTCCTACTGGCAAGACATTTGCAAAAAAGCCACAGATAATTTTGGGAGGTAGCATTAGTAACTCATCAGACGCAGAGGCCAAATGGGCAGCACAAACAGTGAGGACATTTCCATAGTCAAGGAGGAGCACATTGAACAAATTTTTCTCCTTGTTTTTCACTCTCCCTCTGTACCAGTGAGAAGATAAAAAATCTTCGACAAGACACATTTCTCCAACTTCCAGAGATGACACAGCTGTTTTCTGTGCATTCTGAATCTCTACTTGCAATATGTTGTAATCCAGTTCACAAATAGTTGAATATTGACCCTGAAAGCGCACCAGAATGTCATCTTGACCACAGTCAACGTGCGTCAGTATTACGTCCACTGGCCAGAGGGCACAAGGTGCAGGAAGATCCGAGCCCTCTTGTGGCCTGAAAAACAGGATACATAACATCAAATAATTTGAGATTATGACTGTCAGTATAGTTGTCAGTATATGCTCTGTACTAAAATAATGCTTACTCCAGACCATCTTACCTTTGGACTTCTCCAGCAAGTGTTGAAAGCATGTTAGGATTCAGCACTCCTATCAATGAATTTAAAGACCATTTTAAGACAACGAAAAAACCCCCACATATTTCTTGTTTTAAATTACCATCAAATTTCACTGTTCACTTCATACACACAGATACAAACTGCTATTTCTCTTCATTCTAGCCCACCCGGATGCCTGCTCATATTTTATAGGAAGCCGTGCAGTCTTTGCCTTAAAATAGCTATTGCAGTTAGTCATGTAATGTTAACTACCCAGAAAGGCCCAAGTCATACTTTATACAATTTCCTCAAAGCTGCTCACAAGTTAACAGGTTGTTTGACAATTCCTTAAGTTTACGACATCATCTTACTGCCCCGGCCCAGGTCTAACGTATTTGACTCAAACAGTCAGTGCCTTGGCGATTACAAGAAAAAAAATCAAACCAGGCATGTTAGGGCGGGAGTACAGTGAAAGTCCACCAACTTCGATGGAAACAAAGTGGATAAACATAAAAACTGCGTCAATTTAGTATGTTTTGTTTTATGGCCCCTTAGTCCCATATGTCTTCATTTCCTGTCTGAAAATAACAACTGACTAGTTCAGAACCCTCAAATAATTTTTAACGCTGCAGGCTTGGGACCAATATGAATTTGCTGTATTTGAACGAATCTGAGCAACTGGGCTCAGTCCCAATGCTGTTCAGTGCTCCCTTTCCTTGTGACCTTGTTCCCTTTGCCACGTATATGACTGTATATTCTTATGTCTGCTTGAGATTGCTTCATGACATGCAAATCTGTTTGACTTATAGTAACTTCAGCAGCAAAGGAGACTAAATTCAAAGAGTTATGCAAGAGAACTGAAACAAGACCCAACCAATTAAAAAACTTCAAATACGTTTAACAAAGGTCCAATGCTACAACAAAGGAAAAAAACAATTATGGCTGAAAGGCAGCGTTCATTTTAATCTTTCGTTTGACATTTTCTGAAATTCTGTTTTCCAATTAACATGCATGGAGTTATACAATTTCTTGAGCTTTTCTCTCACCTGGCTATGATTCCAAATGAATTCTGGCCCCTGCTGTGACTCTCTAATCTGTAACCTACAAGAAGCAATATCACTGCTGTAAAACAAATTAGCATCATCGCTGTGGCTATCATACGGTCACGAGTGCAAAGGTAGAGGAATTTAACTTTCTGATTTTCTGTCAGTTAGCTTATATGCAGCAAACGATAAAAGTTCAACTTTTGCAATGTGAAGCAACATTTAAAAATTATTACCTCATCTTTCAGATGGATGCAAAACCGTAACTTTAGATGGAAATGGACAGGTTGCTACAGCTAAATCGCCGCTACTTCAGCGGAAGGAGGGAAGCCCACAGACGTGTAATCCGTAGCGTAGTTTAACAACCCGTAATTCCGAGCAGACCTACTTTGTAATTAATTAACCTAAAAATTGATCGTTTAGTTATGTCTTTCTGTTCCAAAAACTTTCATTATAGCTCCTCTCTAAGTACTGAAGTACGCTCTGTCAGTTAGTTAGCTAGCTCTGTTCATTCTGCAACAAACTGTATTATTCTGTGTCGACATGTTACACCCCCAAATTTTATCTAACCAAAGTTTAACATGTGAATCGGGATTTTGTTCATCTCACTACAAACGTTGCACCTACCATCTTCTTTTGACAAAGGTACTGGCTTGTCGTGGGTAATGACCTTCTCCTCCATGTGAGAATGATTCGCTCTCGACTCTCCGACCAACTACGCTTCTAGAAAATTTCTTGCCGCCAACAAGGTGGCTGTAAATCATAACCTTCACAATTAATCGGATTTTATCATGTTATTCTGGTTTTACATTTCACCGCGAATGATTGTTGACCACAGCGAATATTTGCCTTACTCATGGGATTAATCATAATTATTGACTAGAATCTAAGGTGGAGTTCTTATAAAAGTCCACATCATTCACAATCACAGTATGATTGTGCAGTTTCCATGTGTCAACGCTGGGTGGTGACATTTCGGTCGATCCGTTATGTTTCCTCTTTCAAATGTCGACATGACGCGTATGTTGATAAACTCTCCATATTTCTCAGTCTTTACTCAGAGTTATAACATTCAGTTTTCAGCAACTGTTAAAAAAAGACTTTACTGTACAATTTCACGTTGTATATGCAGCATTTATGTGAGTGATTCGCTTCTTTGCAACGTTGTTGAAGGGGAACACATGATCTGTGCTAGGTTTCAAGGGGATGATGGCCTTTTGGTTAATTATTAATACATAGAATCTACTCCCAGTCTTCTGTAAATATGATAAATGGCCCTAAGGCACTCACCTCAGTGACGTCGCAGTTCAGACTCTGCAGGCTTTAATTAAGACCGGATGATGTTGCCCCGTTCTTTGTAGGTGTTAAAGATAGTTTAAGGTAGCAGAATGAACGCGCTCTTTTAATTTATTTTCTTGTGTTGTTGTTGTTTTTATTATGACTTTGTTTCAGTTTTGTTTTGTTTGTTTGTTTGTTTTTTTGCCTCTGAACTGATGCAGAGAAGGAAAACATGAAAATGACCTAACAGTTTTACTGTTGCGCTAGACATAATTAGAGTAGTATCTAGAATGTTCCTCTAGATTTATGATATCAATAGGCAAGGAAACAGTTTCCTTTGGAGTACGTTTAAAATGAGTTAACGTTAAAGTGCATTACTTTCATTACTATTTTTTTTTCATTTGAGTTTTCGTTCGATATTTTAACATGCCACTGAAAAGGAACAGTGTCAGTCCTTTGCGAGATGATACGTTTCATTCCTCGCAACCATCAGCCTCAAAGAAGATTTGTAATACAAGTGATGGACACATTCAGACTACGTTGTGTGACCAACAATTGCGTCACGGTGATTTTCAGGGAAACACATGTTCAAGGTATGACGAGGAGGAAGATTCGGGAATTAAATCAGGTAAGAAAGAAAAAGTGTAAATCAAAAATTTTGCTTTCTCACCCCTCTTACTATCGTACATACAAATCAAACACACGTTAAAGCATTTTGAAATTTGCTCGTTTTCAGTTAATCATCACCGTTTGTTATTTTTAATATTATTTTCTGTCCAAATTTTATTTGACCGCAGAATTGTTGTACTTCATGACAGTTTTAATTATTTCTACAAGTAAAGAAATTAGCCTCTATACGTGTGAGCCATCTCTAAGCATTAATTACATATTTTTAATCATCAGCAACAGAATATGTATGTAATTTCCATTACAAAGTGAATTTTGACTGCATTCTGGAACACTTACCATGACCTGTTTATACACATATAAACGTACATATCCGCTGGATGTTCACTGTTCCAACTCTCTCCTTGCACTCACTCACTTATGTATTTATTTATTTATGTAATTTATTTATCTATCTATCCGTTTATTTATTCATTTATTTATTTGGGCAGAGGCTGATGACAGTAATGGGACCATATCCTCTGAGGAGGACCAGGACCAACTGGAATATTCTAAGAATTTCAGCTTTAAGCAGTCCACGCCAAAGAAAAGCATAAGTCAGATAATCAAAGACAAGAAAAAACAGACACAGCTGACATTACAGTGGTAACTTTATCACTTGTCTCAACATTAAACACAATGAAATTCTCCTCTGTTTCCATGGCTTTATTCACAGAAACGTGATATACATTATGAGAACACTGCTTAAAAGCTTATATCTTTTTGTTGTTTCATGGTTCAATGAACCAGTTCCTAGGTTTTGAGGATATATGCTTGTTGAATGGGAATGGGAACTTGGCTTTGCTCTGTGTTAAGTTTTCAGATTTTCATCTTTCAGGCTTGAGGAGAATTACATTGTATGTGAAGGAGTGTGCCTGCCTCGATGTATCCTGTACGCTCACTATCTCGACTTTTGTCGTAAGGAAAAATTAGATCCCGCTTGTGCGGCCACTTTTGGGAAGGTGAGTCGGAATGACCCGTATTTACGTGAATATGTAGGATGTCAGACATTTTTGTACTTCATATGAATGTGGCTATATTGAATGTCTGATGGAATAGGCAATTCCTGGTGCAATTTGTACTGTTCCTTCAAAATCTGTCATTCTTGTACTGTAAGTGACTGTATTTTGTCTGCTTAGGTCAGTCAGATTTGTGACAGTTAGTTGAAAGTATCTGACTCTTATTGGTGTAATTATGATAACTGTGTTCATAATGCCTTCTCTACAGACTATACGGCAGAAATTTCCTCTTCTTACAACCAGAAGGCTTGGCACCAGGGGACATTCAAAGTAAGAAAAGGAATTTTTACTTTATGTAATGTGGGGTTAAGTAGTTTTAATATGCAAAATCAAATCTCCAACGGTCATTGTTCATCGCTGTAGTTGGTTGTATTTGCTGAAAACATGACATGAATGATGGCCAAACTGAAATATCAGTTCATTAGAGTTAATGTGGTGTTCTCTTATAATTACATTTTAGGTTGAACTGACAAGAATACTGCACTGTCTGCATTTGTGTAAATTTTATCTTATGCCACTTACGGATAAATCTTTTTTTGTGTGTGTGTGTGTGTGTTTATGTGTGTGTATTTCTAAAGATGTCACTGTTTGTTTCTTTGTTTTAAACAGATATCATTATTATGGTATTGGCATTAAAGAGAGCAGTGCGTATTATCATTCAGTGTACTCAGGCAAAGGTTTGACCAGGTATGTTCTTCTTTTGGTTCCTGTTAATATCTGTTTCACTTAAGCAACAAAACACTTTTTTTTTAAAACCTTTTAATCGTCAACGGCAGCTGTCCTCTGATAGGAAAAGATTCTTTTGTTCTAACTTAGTTGTCTATGGGTAAAGCATGTACCAGAGTTACTGATGCTGTTCGCACAGCTCAGGGCTCACGCCAGATTGGTGATGATGGTTAAAGTATGCCACGTTGCCTTTGCGTGTCACTAACCGTGTTACTGTTTTTATACAAACTGTGTCATGTAACGTCACTAATACAGTCCCATTCATTGCACATTGAAGACGTCTGTTTTTTTTTTGTTTGTTTGTTTTTGTTTGTTTTTGTTTTACCACAGATTCTCTGGGAGCAAACTAAAGAATGAGGTAAACTGATGTTCTGTAAAAGAACAGCAAAAGACATTTACACATTTTGAAAGATGAGGGGTTGCTTTTTTTTTTTTTTTCAACGTTGCTATTAGCAATGTGCAAAAAAATATTACTCTTTGGTTTGACATTCCATCTGTTGATGCTGGGAACAATGTGTGACATTTCATTTTCAAGATATAGTCCACACAGTTTTTTCAGCTGTTCTTTTCAGAGCCAGGAATGTTATGTCTCCGCTCCGTGTCTCTCAGGGTGGATTCACTCGGAAATACTCCCTCAGCTCAAAAACTGGAACGCTGTTGCCAGAATTCCCGAGCGCGCAGCATTTGGTTCTTCAAGGATCCATCTCAAAGGAAAAGGTGTGTTCATAGGAGCCGCTTGTAAAACACGCGCACGCGCTTCATTTCCCGCTGTTTTAATGTCCTTCTTATAAAAGACATTCTCATATTTTTCAATAAGGTGGACACATTGATAATGATGTACAAAACCCACTGCCAGTGCATCTTGGACAATGCCATTAACGTCAACTTTGAAGAGGTAACAGTTAGTGACTGTTTGGGGGGGGGGGGGGGGGGGGGGGGGGATGACCATGTCGTTCATTTCATGTCAGAATTCATTTTTCACGCTCCCGGTTATGCCGTCTCAGATCCAGAACTTCTTGCTTCATTTCTGGCAAGGTATGCCAGACCATCTCCTTCCCCTGCTGGAAAACCCCATCATCGTGGACATCTTTTGTGTGTGTGACTCCATTCTTTACAAGGTGTGGGCATGCATTTCACAAGCTGTTCACAAAGCACATGGTACAATGGTTTACAATGGCATAAAGGTGTGCTCTGGATGTCCTACAGTCTAATTGGTGTGAGGTTTTTCTCTAAGGTCCTGACCGACGTACTCATTCCTGCAACGATGCAAGACATGCCCGACAGGTCTGTGTTTTCGACTTCTAATATAATAGGCAAACTATAATAGGCTTAATAAAGAGCCCTTCGTTGGCACCGCACATTCAGTTAGATGAATGTATCCTGTGCAAGAGGGTTTTATTAAATAAGTTGTTAGTGAGGTTTGTTTAGAGTAACGAAAGGAAGATGTGTTTCCAGTCTCTTGGCAGATATACGAAATTTCGCCAAGCACTGGGAGCACTGGATGGTTTCATCCTTGGAAAACCTCCCAGAAATCCTGGCAGAGAAGAAGCTTCCGATCGCTCATCGATTCGTCTCCTCTTTGAAGAGACAGACGTCGTTCTTACATCTGGCACAGGTACGGTCTCGCCGTAACGCGACAGATGGTCACGAATGTGACGCTTTCGTGGCCGTTTTTGTTTGTTTGTTTGTTTTTTAATAGTTTTTTTTTTTTTTTGTCATCGCTGACCTCTCCCCACAGATTGCAAGACCTGCCCTTTTCGACCAGAACGTCGTGACCTCGATGGTGAATGACATCGATAAGGTGGATCTAAACAGCATTGGATCCCAGGCTCTACTCTCAATGTCAAGTGCTGACTTAGACTCAGACTTCTACTCTGAGTGTGAGTGTTCATATACACACACACACACACACACACACACACACGTATATATATATATATACACGTTTAAACCTATACAGAATGGGCTGTTCCAGATGAGGCCATATGCAGGTGTGTTTGGAATGGAGTGACAATGCGATATGTCTTTGGGTAACCTTGGGTAACCTCAATCCAAATGTATATATATATATATTTATTTATTTATTTTGCGTTTTTGCTAGATGACTCCATTTCCCTGTTCCAAGAACTGAAAGATCTCCTGAGGAAAAACGCCACGGTTGAGTCTTTCATCGAGTGGCTGGACTCCGTGGTGGAGCAGAAAGTCATTAAGGTTTGTGATAAATAGCGGCAGACCTTCTTCGGGCTCGGACTCTCCTGGCTCTGTCTGTGTAACTGAGCGTGTTAACGGTCTGGGTTTTTTTTTTTTTTTTTCCCTCTTCTAGCCGAGCAAGCAAAATGGGCGCTCCGTGAAAAAGCGGGCGCAGGATTTTCTGCTCAAATGGAGTTTCTTCGGAGCTCGTGTTATGCACAACTTAACTTTGAACAATGCCACCAGTTTTGGTAAGAACTTTCTTTATAATCTCCTATTACACATTTAAACATTTTTCAGTGCATACCCCCATTACAGGGATTATTTGTTTGTTTCCAGTCTCAGTGGCAGTGAGATTAAATAGCGAGATTAAATAAACATGAAGCTAATTCACCCTAATGCGACAGGAGAGAAAAAATTGACTAACGTAACAGCACACAGCAAAACAGCAGAGGCCTGTGCTGGACAAACCGCCTGTGCCTTTGGGCTGTGTGGACAGTGATTTTCAGGACACCTCCTCCAGCGTTTGATGGCCCTGTTCACAGAAGGTTAATCAGTGTCCATGTGAGAATCAGGCTCTCCATCACCTGAGAGGTCACTAAAAGCACAGACACACACATAGGTGACAGCTGGAGCAAGGACGGCCTCCTTTTGTGTGTGTGTGTGTGTGTGTGTGTGTGTGTGTGTGCCATCAGAGTGCAGTGTGAACTGTTTCCTCAGCTACTGGTTTTGGGTTAGGTGTGACCTCAGAGACTTCTATTATTCTCTCTAGGACTCTCTCTCTTTCTCTGTCTCTGTCTGTCTCTCTGTCTCTCTGTCTCTCTCTCTCTCTCTCTCTCTCTATATATATATATATATATATATATATATATATATATATATATATATCTCATCCTACAGTTGGAGCGCAGAAAGAGAGGGTTGAGATAAAGGGATGAGATGAGGAGTTGACTGTATGTGTTTTCTTGTCTTTTCTTCAGGTTCCTTTCACCTCATTCGGATGCTGTTGGATGAGTATATTCTGCTGGCCATTGAAACCCAGTTCAATAATGACAAAGAACAAGACCTCCAGAACCTACTCGACAAATACATGAGAAACGCAGGTATTGGAACCATATCAGTTTAGCCCCATTCAGAGCTAAACGACTAAAGTTTTACCCATGATGGATTTTTCACAGCATTAGCCAGTAACTTTCAGTTCTTGTTAGCAAATTCTGTCTCCACACGAAAAAAAGTCTTTATTTATTTATTTTTTTTCAGATGCCAGCAAAGCCGCATTCACAGCTTCTCCAAGTTCCTGCTTCCTCGCCAATCGCAATAAATCAAGTGCTGCCGTGTCTTCTGATTCGTCAGTCAAGAATGAGTCCCACCCTGAGCAGGCTTACATGTCTCTCACAGCCAATCAGCACGGACTGGGGGCTAATATGGTAGTCTTCCAAGGGACAGAGTCAGACAGCTTCCCTCTCTCCGGTATCCACATTCTACCTCCCCATTCTACCATCATTTCCACATTGTTCCTCTCTTTTAGTCTTTGTTCCTCATCCCAAATGTTGTTTTTAATTAAAGCTGAACTGTCGTTTTTACGTATGTACTTGGAGGCATCTTAATTTGCAAATCAAAGATTGTAAACTGGAGAACACTCTCCGATTGTCATATTGTCTGTAGAAGAACACAATTTTAAATATTGAGATGTTGACATATTGATATTTATAAATTCTCTTTAGGGTATTAGGTGTCTGATATATGTTAAACATTTTTGGATATCTGCATCAACAGATGTAGTATGGAAGCTTTTAGGTACTGATGTCCTAATTATCTACAGCACTGGTACTCAAAGTCTGGCTCTTGTGCCGTTTCTATCATGAGTAGTTCCAAATGGTCCACCATGTTATATTTCATTTTTAACATCCCAAACTGTAGATAAGCCTGAGCTGTTTTTAGGCATCACACACATTTAACACAGTCCTCAAACAACATTTCGACCCTGCTAATGAGTCAGGCAGCCGTACTCGCATCTGATAGGCCCCTGCTGTTGGCTGTCAGCCAATCACAAATGGCGATTCAGTCACAGTGCCATACGATTAGGTTAACGTTTTAGTGAACGGCAATAGCCAGCAGCAAGCGCAGAAAGGCGAACAGCCTGACAAACTGACAGTTCAATTCTACTGTTACTGTTAGCACTCTGAGTATCGGTGTCCTGCAGATTTGTAGTGGATGCTGAATGTGACATTCATTTTAGGCTAATGGTGAATTAATGATCAGAAGTCAGTTATAAAGTTAGGACGACGATGACGATGATGATGATGATGATGATGATGGAATGCCATGTGTTTCTTTAAGGACACCTGGACTTCTCGCAGAGCAATGGTCCACTGATGACTCCGCCCATCTCCCCGGCCATGGCGAATCGAAGCAGCGTGATTAACCAGGGCCCAATGGCAGTCAGGCCTCAGAGGAGCTGCTCCATCCAGCCACACCTCCCTGGCCAGAGCTTCCCCGACACCCTGTGTCAGAGCCTCCCTCACACCAGCTCCGGTCACTACCCCGGCTCCTCCAACTACCAGCCGGCGTTCAGGTCCCACTCCAACACCCCGACGTCGGCGTATCAGCCTCACGCCGCCGAGGCCGGGCGATACGCGTCTTTCGGCGCGCAGCAGCTGGCCAAAGACTGCTTCAGCAGCAGCTGCGCCGTGTCGTCCTACAGCTCGCGGGTGGCGTCGTCCTACATCGGCGCCCCAGACGCCGTGGGCGATGCCCAGGGAGCACAGCTCTTAGACTCCGCAGGTTATTGTTTCTTAGGGGGCACGTTGAACGGCGCTGGCTGCCCCGGTGCTACTTACTCAACCGCGGCACACGGCGGTGAGTTTTACACCTGATCTCTGTCAGCAGCTGTTTCATTGTCTGTACAATGTAATCTGTAGTACTTCTTAGAAAAAAGGATCTTTTTCTTTTCATTTGACTGTGAAAACATTCAGAACATGGAGCCCATGAGATACTGATAGTTAAAAATAATAGTAATGTATACACACACACATATATATATATATGTGTGGTGTGTGTGTCTGTGTGTGTGTGTGTGTATGTATATATGTATGTATAACATTGGTAGTAACTTCTTAGTTTATGATAAATGGGACCGTGTCCATCAGTTTATTGACAAATTTGCAGTCTTTGAGAATGGTGTTCTGTCTATGGCAGGTTACTATGGCAACAGTAGCTACCCAGAGACGCAGAGGATGAACTCGTTTATCGACCAGCACGTGTCCGTCATCAGCAGCGTGAGTAGCGTTCGCTCCGGCCCGACTTACACCGAGGTGCATGACCCCCTCAACATCCTGGACAACTCCGGGAGAAAAGGTCCTGGGCCCTACTACACCGATCAGCCCAGCCTGGTCCCACGGACGACAGGCGGTAAGAGCAGCACACAATACCACCCAGTCCAAGTTCTTATACCGCGATATACAACTTATCTTCAGTGTTTCCAATGAAGGTTTCTTTTTTTCTTCTGTTGGCTGATGTTGAATTACCAAATGCCAGCTGTTATTATTATTATTATTATTATTATTATTATTGTTGTTGTTGTTGTTGCTGTTGTTTGTTTCTGTTGTTATATAGTATTATTTTATTATTATATTGTTGAAACCTGATTGATTGATTATTGATTGATTGATTGACTGATTGATTGATTGTGTGTGTTTCTCACTAGGCCCTCCCATCCCCTCATCCATCTCCACCCCCTGCATGTTTGGATCTACTGCCCAATACCATACCCAGGATCCACTGCTGTCTCACCAGGGCTCTTCTGATGTCCAGGACATGGTGTCCTCTCTGCCCCCCATCAACACTGTCTTTATGGGCTCTGCTGGAGGCCCCCCCTGACTGTTACGGCCAATTCTGTCCTCTCTAGGCCACCGTAACTGACTGCTTTTCTCACAGGAGGTGAGACGCATTAAGACAATAAAGAATGTGCCATGAACATTTCGTCAGAGTTAGTTTAGATCTACCTGAAAAGCAAGGCTTGTAACTGTCTACCAGCGGTCCAGTGGAAAGTTCAATGATCCTGGAGAAAAAAAAAAAAAATATTGCATCAAGCAAAGATGGATTCACATTTAACACTCAAAGCTGACAGCAAAGACTATGCATCTTTCACTGACAAGAACAGTTATGATATTCAAACAACACTGAGAAAACTCAAGAATGTGAAGACTCTCGAGCCAGTCTAAAATAATTATGAGAGTACAGTCAGAATCCCCGCATCCTTTGGCCTCTGGGTGTGTTGTGTAATTGTGGAGATGCGCTGTCTTGTGTATATAAATATATGAACTTACTGCTGCCATTAAGAGCGTTATTAAAACTGCTTCATTTTAGGTTCTGTGAGGTCAGAATCATGTTGTCTTTATCTGATTAACATCACAATAAATTTTAGAATTCAAATCATCTGACTTGTCGTTTTTAGAGATGACAAACTACGGTAAAAAAAAGAATGTGTGTCTTGATTGATAAGTGAGAAAGAAAGAAAGAAAGAAAGAGAGAAAGATCAAGTCGAATTGAGTTAGGGATGTAAACCACTCTGCTGTATGGTCAGTCCTGAGCTCTCTCTCTCTCTCGCTCTCTCAGCAATTTCCTTGGCTTTATCTTTGCTCTCAATGCCCTGTGGCAAACCTGAAGAATACATGGGCTTTTAATAGGTAAACCAGACCCACTGCGGCCTGAGCAGAGATTACAGGCCGGAAACGCAACCCGAAGAACCTACGGATCAAAGTAAGGCTTTATCTGCACAGGAGGAGAATATTTGATTTCTCCTTTGTGCGTCGAGTTAAGATAGGACCTGATAAACGTGTTGACAAAAAAACACTGAGCCAATAGAAATGTTTAAGACCACAGGGTGAGCAAGCTGTTTATACATCGTGACCTGTAAAAAAAAAAAAAAAAAAAAAAAGGTGTATTTATTCATCTCTGTGTTCTCTAAATTGGGTTTTGTTAGTCTTTGAACAGATGGAAGCTAATAAAAGCATCATCAGTAACATTTGATAGGCTGAGGCATTTGTGTGTCGAAATGATATCATCTCGAAAAGCAATACCCTATATTTGAATGTATTGAGTTGATCTGTGTCTTTCTATGGGTCAGACGGGGATTTGAACGTTTGTCTGTCCCGTGTATAAACAGCACAAAATTAATGATAAAATTGTCTACATTGTGCTGTCCTTTATCTACTCAAGGGGAAAATCCATTTCAGCCCTTGGACTGGAACAGATGGCTTGAAATGCAATGATTACAGAATCCCGACGTTAAAATAGTTTAATTACAAAGTCAATAATGTCCCCAACAATTGCTGGGCCTTTAGTGTAAAAACAACAGAAGGCAAAACGCAAACTTTGGGACAATGTTTAACCAGAACTTTGCATTAGGCAGGGAGTCTCCATATGTAGGAGAGTCAGGCCAAAGATCAACAGATCTGGAGCAATTACACACACTCCCCATTACTTTCCCTCTCATGAGACACATGGCGTTCGCTTGTGTGTCTGAAATTAACACTAAAAAAAAAAAAAATGACGGTGTCTTACTTCATTCCAAATGATACAGTTTTTTTTTTAAATTATATTCAATATAAATCACAAAGAGATTTATGAGATATGGTATATTCATGGCTGTTTGATGTGCATCTTTGTTAGTGGCTGTCATGAACACCTGGACTAAATGGGTATCGTTCTGAGTAAAATGGTGTTCGGGGTAAAGTGAAATCATGAATCATCCATTTCTTCTTATGTATGCAGCTGATATATTTTATGATGGGATATTTTGATAATCATGGTGTTTACCGAAGGTACCGCTATAAATGAAACATTGATACACATGTAATAAATGTCACTTATTGAAACACACACACACACACACACACACACAAAAAAAAACCAATACTGGGACCATATAGTCTGATGTATGTGTTAACCTAAGTAAGGTTCCAGACTCTCATTATTTAACTAGACATCACAGTTCACTTTGCATGACACTGAACGCGTATGTTCAGACTAGTTCTCAACCTCAGTCCTGAAAGGCCCCTGGCCCTGCACAAACACACACCTGATTCAGGTGATTCAGCTGAGCTAATCCTCAAACACCCACTGGACCTTTTGAATCAGATGTAGGGCCACATCAAATATGTCCTAGGTGGATGGTTGGTGGTGGTGATGGTGTGTGTGTGTGTGTGTGTGTGTGTGGGGGGGGGGGGGGGGGGGGGGGTTGTGAATGGGTGTTTTAGACCACTTGTAGCCACCAGAGGTCACCGAAACCAACACGTTGGTTTTCCACCTGCTCCAATATACTGTCTAACAGAGCCATTAGCAGAGCAGGCGCTGTTTCTCGGGCATCAGTAAGAAAGCAATCTTCATTATTCACTTTTCTGAATATTGAAAATCTCCAGAGCTGATAACTGTCTCACTAACAACAGATTTACAGGTATTTTCACTGTGTAGGCACTCAGGCTGTTTTTTTTTTCTTTTTTTTTTGGTCTATTCTTCTGTGAGCTCTAACAATAGAGACGGTAAGCTCGGCAATAAAAAAAAAAAAAAAAAGCGAGTATATACAGCCAGACGTATTGTACTGGGGAAATGGGAAATGTTAACCATTCTGTCACAACATGGGCTTTGTGAATAGAACCAGCGTTTCCTACCCACTTGAGATGTCTGGGTTGAGAGGAAAAACAATGTATCGCATTCTGGCAACGCTGCAATTCCAGTTGACTATTGGTGCGTTTGCCGCGGGGTTTTTTTTTTTTTTTTGTTAATGGGTGCACTGCATCCTCAGAACAAGTGGCAATACAAAGTTACTTAATGGCAATTCTCAGCCCTATAAAAAAGGCTTTACCTTTTAACATTTGTTGATTTCATTCTTCTATTGTGTGTGTGTGTGTAAATACATATTGACTTTGGAAGAATATAACCTTTGAAATGCCCCACAAGATTAGTTCATTTGTGCTATCATATATTAACCATTAAAAAAAACATATAACAACGGTTACATTTCAACTAAAAACACACAAACACAAAACTAACAAACAAATAAACAAACAAAACACTGTAATTCTGGTCAAAAAACATATGTCCTAACATATAATTACCGTTTCAAAACTGTTAACATTTTAGTTAAAAACAAACAACTAAACAAACAAACAAAACATTTAGTAAAAAAAAAATAGAGATCTTTTGGCGCGATAGCCCAACAACTCTGCAGGAACATGAGTAATACTACAATTCCCAGAATCCTCCTCGATCTGCCTTGTTGAAATGATATAATCAATAAATTTAATTTGTTTTGACAAAATCTGTGCAAAATGAATCAAACAAATATTCCATAATATGGCTAAAATTCTTACAATGTCTCTACATGCAATTTTGCTCTGAAAGGTACAAACATAAATCTTTCTTTTTTAAATTAATTATATCTGCAAATCATATTGATGCTATACCTAATACTATATTTAAAGAGGTCTGGGTTGCTACATACTTCTGTGATGGCAACTTCTAATTTCTCAGGAATCTCTCTTAATTTTTCTGGTTCAGAAAGTGGATTACAATTCTAGTCTCTCTGAAAGGAGGGAACAGAAGAAGTGTGAACATAACGCAGGTCATTGCATAGAATGAAGCCTCTGAATGATGAGAGCACATATAGCTGAGACATAACATTTGGATACCGAACAAGGCTAGTATTCGGTAGAAGGTGTATGTCCCCACCCAGACTCAAAAACCACATCAGCACCTAGAGAAACGTCACTGTCATCTAATCGCTCACTGGCGGATTAGGCGCCGATCTCTGTAAAGCCGCTTTGAAACATTTTCAACTGTAAAGTATTGCTATACAAATAAACTTGAACTGAACTGAATAAGGTCATTACCCATAGTAGGCAAGAAGAAGTCAGATCCACACTGTGGGAACTATGAAGAATTTGCCCGCCTTTATTACTGAGACATGTTAAAATGTGTATTTGACCTCAGTATGGTAGACAGTCCATGACTCTTGCCGTGGACAGCAAGACAGGAGCCTTTCTTCCAGAAAGTTACCTGACAGTGACACAGCAGGACAGGACAAACTCATTTACTGTGTCAGCAGAGTCCACATGAGGGCAGTGAAGAGCTAAACATCCTGGTTTTTACCCCTCACTGACTTCATTATGAAGAGTGTGTTTACTGATAGACTGGCGTCCTATCTGTTTATTCACATAAAGGCCCTTTAACTAAAAACCCATAAGAGTCGTGCATATAAAATCACTAGGTACTGATAGTTTAACTGAAACTACATGCAGTTTCCCCATGTTCCTATGTTAATTCAAACAGGAAAACAATGCATCAGCTCTGCGATGCAGCTCAAATTGTTCAGTGTGAACAGGACTGGGCTTTGATGAGAGATTTTCCTTTTATCCAAATGAGCTGTGGAGGTGAAGACATGAAGTGTTCACTGGGAATAGAGCATCTGCTCTCTGACTCCCCAGACCAGGAAACAACATTTGAGTATTATTAATAAGACTGATCTCAGTAGGATTAACTGTGGATAAAAATTGATACATTATATCAAAAAATTATCATTTTAACTTCATCTCTTGCTCCACTGTCTCACCTGCATTTAGGCTCTTTCACACGTGTTAGTTTAAGCCTTGAACAGATTTGGAAATCTTCTGAAACCACATTTTTATTCTAAGATATTGAAACTCTCTCTTGTATCCAGCTCTGGGATTTACCCTCACAAATAGTGAGTTCTACTTTTAGCACATGTGAAGTAATAGGATAACTGTCTCCATTGTACGAGAGAAGTCAGTTGAGGGAACTGGGTGATAAAACAAATTCCAAAGCTATTAATTTAATCAGACCTTGGTGAGGCAATTTGACAGGACTACGGTGTCAACTAAAAGAGAACACACTCACAAGTTAGGAATTATGGTAGAAGCATTGAGTACTGTGACATTCAGTAAAAAAAAAATCTGCTCTTTTAAAAGTAGATGATAAATTCAGCAGAGGAAATAAACTTTTTTCTCTCTCTCTCTCTCTCTCTCTCTCTCTCTGTCTCCCGCTCTCTGAGGTTTCTGTTGCAAGCGGAGTTCTGGGGCCAGAGGTTGTCTATCAGTTTATCGGTTTTGACTAACACGGAGCCCAGGAATTCCACAACTGCATGCGTCCTAACTGAGGCAGGCAATGGGTCAGTGTAACTGTATTTGGAGAGCAGCGACAGACATTGTAGGCATTTCTCTCATCGGTGGTAAATAGCTGGGGGAAGCTCGCCGCGTTCTCTGGCACAGAAATTCGGAATCACTAAGTGGGTACACCAAAAGGGAATGCCAGAGAGGAGCTCTCCCACAACAAGTGCACAAACACTCAAATCTATCCCTAGCCGATAGAAGTAACTAAAAGGAAATGACGTCTAATAATTTTGAAATGGATGAAGAAATGAAGCTTTCTTGATATGCGAGAACGTCTGTCAGTAGTGGTTAAAGAACTGTGTTTTTTGTTTAGCTGGTTTAGTTTTTTTGGTTTGTTTCCTAAGGTCATGACTCTTCCCAAAACCACAAATCATCTGAAAATATTTCTTTTGTTCTTAATCACATGTAAGTCAAAATGGGTTGAATTTTTCAACAACTACCTCACAAGGTTCTGTATCTGTGCCAAACACAAACATTTACCTGGAGGGCAGTTAATTGGTTCAAAATTTGCAATTAATTGATTCAGACTTTGCACAAGGATATTTTGTTGCATTACAGGGTAATGTCTTGCTTTGATATAACATTTTAATTTTTGAAGACTTCTGCATTTTTATTCTCTTCACAAACATGAACCGTTGTTTATAGCACAAGGCCATTGAAAATGAAAATTCTCAGTATTTGCATCTGCATTTTTTATCACTTGAATTCCGATTTCTTTCAAAACACGTTAAAAGCATGTCACACATCAGTGATGACTAACAAAAAGTAACACGCAAAAAATAAATATGTATTCTCCTCTAACAGCTGCCAGACAGTCACATGATAAAGATGGACATTTAAAACAGTGTATAGTCTTACTTACTTTTCTCAGTAAAGAAGGAGGACACCTTTTCAAATAACCTGCACAGTGTAAAGTTTCCCATTAAATTATAAAATGATTCTTCCCCATATTTTTTCCAGAACTGCACATTACCTGGTGTGCAGTTGATTAAAGAAGATAATGATGAAAGGAATACAATTTGACCTGATTTTTTGCAGTGAAGAGTAAACATCGTGATCAGCTATGAGCGCTTGAAATAAACCCATTTCTTGCTTGCCGGTGAGTTTCTGACTGTACTGAGTGGTTCTCAGAGCCTTATTTCTTCTGGAGGTACAGAAACAATAACGAATGCTGCCCTGCTATTGTGTGCTTTTGAGAGATCCTGTAAGACGTTCTTTTAAATTGCTTCATCTCTGAAAATCAAGCTGTGTTAATATTGTGAACCGGACATGAACACGGAACCGCCTGCCTCTAGATTGCATCCAGAATAACATAGAAAATGTGAAAAATGTAACTTGCCTCCAGCTCTGTCAGATGTGTCCTAAACAGGTGTGTGTGGTTTTGTCTCTGAGTTACTTGTTCTTTGATTCCATCTCTGGTTTCTGTGGTTCGGATGAAGGGGTGCCTAAATCCCATCCTGGGGAGAACAGTGTCAGTGTGGCTAGAAAAACACATGCATGTCACTCCATCTTTCTTTAGTTCAATACGGTAGCAAGATAAATGACTGTAAATCTGCAGTTTTTAAAGACTCAAGGTTTAAAAAAAAAATGTCATCATTATGGTTTAGAGAGCAATTCACTTATGAAATCCCTCTAATATCTTTTTGTATTGTCTTCTTTAAGTACTTTGACCTTATTTGCACGGTCAATTGACTGTTTTTTTTTTGTTTTTTTTTTTTTGCTGATTGATTATTATGCCAGTGTTTGAAATGATCAAATATATAAGGTATTTTAGTGGAGAGGTACTCATCATCCTTCCTCCAGCATCAGCATCAGCATCCTCTCCCTGCCCTAGGACCTCGTCTGTGTGTCTGTGAGAAATCCTGAACGCTCCTGCTTTGTGGCTCTTTACAGGTATCTACCTCTTAGACTGGGCAGTTATAATTATCCTTAGCTTTTCAGTTATGGACAGAATGGAACTGTGTGATACTTAAGCTTTAAGCAGGCTAATGCCCACTCTCCAGAAAATCGTCTACAAACACTGACCATCTCCTTTCTTTCTTAGGCTTTTTCATTAAAAAACTAAGCTGATTTGTATTACCTAGTATAACAAAACATTTACCGTTTGCAATTCATCCTCATTTCTACTGAGTCTTAGGGGAAAACAGGCTCTTCTGCCACTACAAATAAAACATTGCCTCCTTTGCTTTGTCCCCGTCATGTTCACTAAACACGGAGCTCAGTGCAAGCCACCTGCATAATATCACAAATGTCAAACAAAATGGCACAATTATGAAAACATCTCTGTTTGATAAAGGAATGCACTTCTGCATATTGGCCCTGCTTGAGGTCTTTCTGCAAATGTCACATCAAATTATTTCAACTCGTATCTTTTTCTATAAACAGCCTATCACTTATTGTTGAGAAACTGAGAACTATGATATACAGAATAAATCTCGGACTCAGAGACACTTCTCTTAAACACTTCAACCGATGGGATCCTCTCTCGTATGAAATAACAAACAACTAGGAAATGCAGCCTTAGACTTTGGGGTTGTAATTAGAGTTAGAAAAAAGGATAAATATAAACAATAAGTTTATATTTTTTTATTGTTACATATTTTTTTTTGATTGAGTGCTAAACACCCTTAGCTCTAACAGAGGATGGATTCTTAAATTGTAGATGCCGCCTGTATTCTTTTTGTGATTATGAACAGTATTTTATTCATACATAAATTAATTTTTTTGATAAATTGGAAACACCTTATCGTGAATTATTGATGATATAATGAGAAAAAAGGTGCGCATTTTTTGGTGCATAATCGCCATTAACAGTTCAAATTTCACCTATTTTCTCCTTTTGTGTGGAGGTTGAATTGAAAAATCCATAGATTGTCAAACACATCTCTTCACGCATTACTGAAAAAAAAAATCACTCAAATTGAAAAGCTGTGTGTCAAGGGAAATGGTTTGACTATGCCGTAAAAGGCTACGGGGAACGGGTGGGGCCTCAATGACATTCGTCTGCATTCACCTCAGAGAAATCTTTTTTACCCCCCCCCCCCACCTCTCCACTCCCAACCCCTCTCAGCAGCTTACAATGGCCTTGATTTCCACATGACTCTCTGTGCCTGGACAACGATATACACTCTGCATCCACGCCGGTCAAAAACCGACCCTAGTCATGTGACCCACAGACAGCTTTGGTCATCCGTCATTATTCTTAAATTAGCAAGTGCATCATCTCACATATCTCACTCCTCCTTTTGCTATTGTTTTTTTTTTTTAATTGAAGTTGAACTGGCTCTATTGCCCATCAGCAGTGATTAAATCCATTGTTGTTCAAACTGATTGTTATTTAGCCCTTGTTAAAGCATTGTTCTGACACACGCTGTGATCCTCAAACCGTTTTAAATCATTTAGTAATTTAACGCTAATGAATTATTGCAACAGTTTCTGCCATTTTAACTCGTTGAGTTTTGAATGCAGATGATCCTTTCACAAAACCGTGTTGTGATTTCCATTGAAAAGGAAATAAAGACTTTATTTCACTCTTTCTCTATCCATAATGAGAGGGGAAAGTGTAATTTAGAAATTATTACCGTTATCCATCTTGGTCAGAAATACTTAACCCTTTTTCCATGTTTGTTTTCTTGCTATTCTGAGTCAAGAACACAATTCATTATATTGAAATAGTGAACCCCGTGACACTAAATAGGGTGCCAAATCAATCCTAATTGTGTTACCTACTTTATGTAAACACTTCACTCCGTTACAGCTGTTTCTTTTTCCAGCCTCCGTCTCTGTGATCTTGGAAGACAGGCTTAATTGCAGATGGAATCCTTGCACATTGGTCCATTTGCCAGGTGAAGTGAAAGGAACCTATTCAAATGTTTCATGTTAATTAGACAGAGAGGTGAGGTGAGTTGTCCATTGAAGATCACTTGTTGTAAATGGAATAAAAGCTTTTCAGCTAAGGAGGGTGTGTGTGTGTGTGGGGGGGGGGGGGGGGGGGGGGTGGTATTCTGCCCACCCAAACCATAGCCTCAAATGTAAATGTGACATTTTTATGGGAAATATTGAAAGATATACAAAAGACGTATTGAAAATATAAGTTAAAATCATATCATTAAACAAAACAAAACAAAACAAAACAAAGCAAAGCAAAGCAAAGCAAAGCAAAACAAAACAAAGCAAAACAAAGCAAAACAAAAATACAGAGGCAATGCGCGGACTTGCCCTTGAAAATTATGCTGTAGGATTTTGGTTTTTATATCTATATCTGATTTGTTGAGAATCAGTGAAGGCAGCCTTTAAGGATGTGGCTTTTCTCTTTCACTGTGTGCCTGTGGTTTTGACGATGTGTTTTAGTGTCTGTCTACAAGTGCGCAGGAGTCAAATGAGTCCCTGGCTTCCTTTATGTTCCATTGTTACATGCCCTGGAGCATGACCAATCCATTTCAATGCATTTTCTTTGTGTGAAGACGCCCCCAGTCTCTATGGCAGCCCAGATGAGGTTCAGTGGATCGGGGACATGTGATGTCTAGTAGAGGGCTGGCCAGGTGTGTCAGGGCTTTTGTTGAACGGACATGCAGTGATGATGTGCTTAGATATACAGCCTTTTACAGAACACTGATATTCCTCTTCAGTATTCATTTATAAAACACACGTATCTACCTCAGCATGTCCATCCTCTGATATCACATGTTTTCATTAGGCTTTAAATAAAGGGCGGTTAAGAATAATGTTCAACAGTATCGTAAACTAGCTTTTCTGGATACATTCAGATATTTGGTGAAATCATTTAAAAAAAAAAAAAAGAAATAATACAACACAACCATGAGTTATCTTTACACATCTTTACACATCTTAACATATTTAAATAAGCATTTAGCATTTAAGATTCAACAATTGTAGCAACTATGTCAACTTTTTGGGCAACTGACTTATTATCATAATGTATAGATGATTTGGATGTGTGCATCTGAGGCATCTGAGTATCTAAATCCTTGGTCAGTTTTCGTGAGGAAAGCAGACTTTACTTCCTTTTAACACTGGAGTTTTTCTGTAAGCAGAGCTGTAAGGCAGATGTTTACACTGCGGTTTGTCTGTAACCAGAACTGGAGGGCAGACCATAAACTTCTGGATCTGGACCCAGAGTATCTGCCCATCATATTATTATTACCAGACTCATTGAGACCTTGGCTCCAGTTGACGAAGGCCCAGAACGACATCCAAACCAATGATGTCATGATAAGCGGAGCCTCCTCAGCTCTCTGTTACAAAACTACAAAAGTTCAGTATACAACTTTAGTATGTCTCTAAGATTGTTACGTTATTATTTTCTCTTAATAAGTAGTCCAAGTCATGTATTCATCCTTTCTGTCTTCTGTACATCCAAGCTGCAGCTCCTAAAGTGATTTCGTTAATATAACAGTTCAGGTTGTGGCTGTTGCACAGGGGAAAGCAAGGCAGAGTGCTTCGCTCTGTCTATGTTCAGTGCACAGCCACTGAACACATTTGACTTTTCTCATCTCCAGTGTGTCAGTGTATCAGTATGTGTAAACAGGAAGCAAATGGAATTGGTTACTTTCTCTCTCAAATAAGACTTAGAAAGGTGATGAATCATGGATGGCCAGCATCAACAAATTTCAAGAGCTACACGACACTTTTTCGGTGAGGACCACTAGATGGGTTCCTTCCCTAGTCAGGACAGGCAAAGAAGATATTCTTTGGAATTGAAAGTGTGATGTTGATAAGAAGACTGGAGTAGCTCACAGACTGATGCACTAGTGATTGTGACGTGTGCATGCACACCAAGTGGAATAAAACTCTCATGAAACCGAGGCAGAAATTCGCAGGAGCACATTCTGGTGAATGTGATGTCGACTTGATATTATGGCAGATTTTCCCTCGCATAAGATTTTGCAAAGTACACTACCTTTCTCACGCCCTTTTTGGTAGCTTTTCATTAGGGTATTGGCATAGTTTCAGTGCCTGAGCACACTGGGAACATAGTACCTCGAGCATCGACTGCAAGAGCAACAGACTGTGGGGGAAGGATCCAACCTTAGTCAAACTGAGGACTCAACCTTAGTCAAACTGAGGACTCAACCTTAGCCAAATTGAGGACTCAACCTTAGTCAAACTGAGGACTCAACCTTAGCCAAACTGAAGACTCAACCTTAGCCAAACTGAATACTCAATCTTAGCCAAACTGAGGACTCAACCTTAGCCAAACTGAGGACTCAACCTTAGTCAAACTGAGGACTCAACCTTAGCCAAACTGAGGACTCAACCTTAGTCAAACTGAGGACTCAACCTTAGTCAAACTGAGGACTCAACCTTAGTCAAACTGAGGACTCAACCTTAGCCAAACTGAAGACTCAACCTTAGCCAAACTGAATACTCAACCTTAGCCAAACTGAGGACTCAACCTTAGCCAAACTGAAGACTCAACCTTAGCCAAACTGAGGACTCAACCTTAGCCAAACTGAAGACTCAACCTCAGCCAAACTGAATACTCAACCTTAGCCAAACTGAGGACTCAACCTTAGCCAAACTGAATACTCAATCTTAGCCAAACTGAGGACTCAACCTTAGCCAAACTGAGGACTCAACCTTAGTCAAACTGAGGACTCAACCTTAGCCAAACTGAGGACTCAACCTTAGTCAAACTGAGGACTCAACCTTAGTCAAACTGAGGACTCAACCTTAGTCAAACTGAGGACTCAACCTTAGCCAAACTGAAGACTCAACCTTAGCCAAACTGAATACTCAACCTTAGCCAAACTGAGGACTCAACCTTAGCCAAACTGAAGACTCAACCTTAGCCAAACTGAGGACTCAACCTTAGCCAAACTGAAGACTCAACCTCAGCCAAACTGAATACTCAACCTTAGCCAAACTGAGGACTCAACCTTAGCCAAACTGAAGACTCAACCTTAGCCAAACTGAGGACTCAACCTTAGCCAAACTGAGGACTCAACCTAGCCAAACTGAGGACTCAACCGTTGAGTATAGGGTTGCTTTGCTGGAAAACACTTTCCAACTTTGAAGCATAAGTTGATTTTCTACCCACGTGTGATCCCCAACATGGAAACAACGTGACTGCTAATGGCCCTGAGGGCACAGCTGTGGAAACCTCATCCAAATCGAAGAAAGACATACGCAGGTGGAGACAGAGGTTCTTGGGCGTTACACTGACAGGGATCTCCTCTGACAAGCACCTTCATTCGGAAACTGACCAGCAGCCTTCTCTGAGGTCACCTAGGGCTCAAGCATTGGATACCCCCCCTCTTAGAGTGCAAAAGTCGATCCAATAATCTCACTCTATTGTTGAGAAATTGGTGAAGCATCTGTGGACAGTACATGGACTGTCACTTTTGTCGTTGAGAAAAAGTGCCACTGGTGACAAGAAAGAGTAAACGGAACACGAAGGCATGTACACAGACTCAATAATGGATGCACTTCTGCTCACTTAACTGGAATACCTAATAGATCGCCTCAAGACTGAAAGTGAAACCTCCGGTGTTCTGTTGCTGTGCTTGCGAAGGACGGTCAGTGTGTGCACCAAACATAAGCCTGCATAAGTGTCTTACCCTGGACAATTGGCCTCAGTTTTCAGGGCTGGCCTTCACATTCCTTACGGTAACTTATGCGTCTTGTCATGTGACCGTCGGCAGCAGAACTAAACTGACACAAGGCAACAGAGAAATAAAACATACTGTCCAAAAACTGAAAGAAAAAAAAAAACGTCCTTAGGAGAGAAATCGCTATTTTGTTTTGCATGTGTAGGGGACCAGGCTACTTTAAAATGGATACAGCCACCGCCCAACTTCTTAAAATTTTGTTTGATGTTACCACGTTTCAGTGGCAACCAGTCCGTCTTAGTCCAATAGAGATATGAGGTAAACGTTTCATGCATAAAATTAATTTGAGTGATTGGCGACTGGACAGTCACATCATTTCCGCAACATCGTTTTAACTGTGACTAAATTCATTGTTCTAGTGGTGTTGCTGTTGTTGTTGTTGTTGTTGTTTAATTTGTCCAGGGTTTTCCCTAGGCCAAATTAGGTGAACAAGATAAAAAAAAAAAAAATCAGTTCAGAACAATTTAATTATTGTTGTCCATTGACAGAGTTTTGGAGCAGATAGGTAGAGTAAAATATCCGTTATGGGTTTAAATATGGACATAATAGTCATTGACCTGTCATAATTAATCAAGAGATGACAGTCAGCACCTGGTGGCATTTATTCAACATTTTCTCTGTCAGTCAGACAGCTTTTGTCATTTAAAAAGTGAATGGAGGGAAAAACACTCAATGTCAGGGGCGAGCTCTAATTTCTCCTCGCCTCTACCTGCTTTCCATTTTCTTGTTTTCTCATCTATAAAGAGTCTCCTGTATTGACTTATCTCTTTACCTTGTCTGGCTTGACCTTCTTTTATAAGTTGCTTAGAAACCCGGAAGAAAAGATTTGAGATGTTTCATCCAAGCCTTTGTATGTATTTGCTTTCATGCTGTATTTGTTAGGATCCTTCCCCACTGCGGTGTAGCAGCCATGCCTCCTTTTTCTTTTCTTTTTTTTTTTTTTATTTTTCATTGTACCGAACCATCCTTCTGAATGTTTTCCTGTCTGGGAGGCACCATATATTGTTTGCCTAACACCAACCTTTATATATCTATATCTATCTATCTATCTATATATCTCTCTCTATATATATATATACCGGTATATATATCTTAAGTGGTGTCTGCCATCAAACATTTTAGCATGTCACTCCCTACTATATAAATACACCTTTCAGTAATTCAGTCTCAGCTGTTCTCAAAATGATATTCGGAACACATTTGCCTACCAAGAGAAGTTGCTTTTCAGTCACAAAAAAAAAAAAAAAAAGACGACCATAGTGGAAACAGTCCCACACCTTGACCAAACAAACACAGAAAGGAGTTGTCACCCCACCCCCAATCCCACAACCCCCCGAAATCCAATCATGTTTTGATTTGCACCTGTTCCAGTGAGAATGAGAGGAATATGTAGCATGCTGATCTTTCTTCTCTTAATGAGCCCATTTAGAAGATGCCTCCTCAGGCCGGTGCTGTTCTTTTTACCCCCGTGCCTGCCTAGCCTTTTGTGTCTCCCCCATGTCACCGACTGGCGATCGCATTATATGAGCATTCAATTAAAGTCTTTGGAGATGGCAAAAAAATGTCAGGAGGAGAGAGAGAAAGAGAGGGAGCGAGAGAGAGTGAGAGAGAGGGAGAGAAAGAGAGAGAGAGAGAGAGAGAGGAGGAAACAGCCCTATTCTTCAGAGTGACAATGAAAGGCACTGAAATGATTCTTAATTAGAGGGTATGCCTAGATCTTTAATTAAGGAGGTGCTACGATGACAATATTGAGGCGTCGGTTAACAAACAACCCAGTTATCCTAAAAGGAGCAAAGCTAAAATGTGAGAAATGTTTTTCAAATGCTGTGTTTAGGTCTGCATAATTACCAGTTTGGTAGCATCAGAATAAATGACCTGTATGACTTGTAGCTGGTGAATGCCTCGGTATGACCTCAGCAACTGAAATGTATTCCGCGCAGAACAGAAGAGGACACAGTCTCCTGTCCCTATCAAAGCGGAATTCGCTCTGCCTTTTCCACCAGAGTACCAAACTACTCAAGGATGATTTGGTTCATAGAGACACGGAGAAGTTAATTAATTCAAATTCTTGTCGTAATGAAGATGGGCCCTTTTCTTTTAATACGTGCCTCCCATCAGTTCATGTGCATAACTTCATTAACGATTTCGTATTATTTACATATTCACAGAGACAGACTATCCACACGCTCACACGCCCACACGCCTCTCTGTCATCGCGGATTCAGATTCGCCTACATTCATTTCGTTTCAGCATCAAAGAAACTTGTCGTTCAGAGTACAGCTCTAATTAGGCAAATGTCAAAGAGCAGCACAAATGTTACATCTTCTTGTTTTCCCCATTGTGAAACTCATCACTGACCTTGTCAATTAAAACACACACACACACACACACACACACACACACGCAGAGTCTGTGTCGTGCTGTCATTCTGTTTCATGTCTTCGTTCTCCTTTTCAGCTGTCCTACTAGGATTACAGGGCTGTTTCTAACTTGGTGCCTGTTCGGGACCATGGAACCCTGGCCACATGATCGCTGATTCATGGCGACGCCCATAGAGCTGTCAGTTTTAAGGCAGGTGTTGAGAAACTGGCAGACCGCCTGTGCAAAGAAAAAGAGTCTGACCTCATCCGTAAATACTGCAAGATGATGGCCCTGCTGGTCACAGGACCCAAGCTACTGACATAAAAGGGCTTTTCTAGGTACAGAAATGAAACCTGATCGAGTCAAAGAGCTCATGCTGACACTTAGGCGTGTATCGTTATGGAGTCACGGGCACGTTGCCATCTTCAAAGGTTTTGTTTTCCAGTTAACACCACGAGGAAAACAAATTTACATACAAAACTAGGCAGGGATCTTTGACATTCTGTTACGCTGCTTTCGACGATAGAATGACTGAAGTAAGGACTGTTACTATTACTGATAATAATCACGATGGCTGTCGCTTTCACGTGTATTAAAAAACAAAACAAAAAAAACCCCCTAAAAAACAACAACAACAAAAACATGGTATAATGTATAAACATGGCCTATATTATAACTCACTCAACATTGCATGTACTAAGATAGAAAAATCAGTATTCTTCTCAGTTGTAACGGCCAGCTTAAAAGATTCGGCCCCTTGTTTACATGTTGTCTTGTTTTATTGAGATACCACGCGGTCTATTAGAAATTCCTGTCAGGCAGAATGTGATCCGGCGAACGCACGCTCAACAGCATTTAATGTGCAACGCATAACAGCTACCGAAGTGTTTCTAATCTATTGGTCTCGAGGAACGTCAGCGTAGGTGCCGCAAACTGCTCGCCATTTCCTCAGCCTCAGCTTTCTTACTCTGTTTAATCGTCTAAATCCACGCCATCATTACGGATTTAGGCTCGTCATTTTTTTCTCTATCAGGAAGCATGTGGAACAAGTTAACTGGGAGTGTGGATCGATGTGCCCGTCCCCGCTGACAGAAAGACCACACAAGGGTAGAGGATGACTGCACTCACTTGTTGCCGTCGGCTAAGCTTCCAAACTAGCAAATTACCTTTCAACTAGCCTTCTTATAAAAATCACCAGATCATGCGCGGTTTAAATCAAGGGTGCTTACGACGGTCATGCTACCAAAATCTTCTTTCCTTCCATTCTCCCTGGTCGTGCTGAGGGCTGGAAGGCATGGTGGCGTAAGCTCAAGAGTCTCAAGATTCCCCCCCCTCTAAACCACATAGCTGCAATGCTTCAGAGAGTTTCTGCAGCTTGTTATGGGAGATGCCAGGGATGGTTCCTCTAGTGTATATTTTCATTTAGTCTGAATGCTTGGCACACTCGCATCATAAACAGAAGCCTAGGTAGACATTGATGGAATAGTTGTTTCACATTCGGTGCGATGAAAGAAGCCGTTCATTGACATATCTCATTTACATAGCCGAGTGACGATTTTAAGGTCCCGACAAGCTAACGGGAAGTGATTCTTGATTTCTCGAAGAAACTATAAAGATATATTTATGAGCTCTGACGTAGATACAAAACGGCTTACACCATGAAACCACATGCATAGTTCTGAAGATTACTTTGTCTCTGAAAGTTTCCGTATCACATTTATTTAATTTTCCCTTTATCAACTATTCTTAGTCGTTTTAATAAACAAAAATAGTTTATTAGTTTAATTAGATTATGATATTGGAGAAGATGGCTGATTTTAATATTGTATTTTCATAAGCTTAATAATAGCTTCCAACATATCTTTGTTTTGAGAAATAACGTGTTGTTCTGTGAAAAACAATCTTTCAGAACTTGACATGTGCGGAAAGTGGTGTCTACTGTCTAGAATTATTGCTCCCCAGTACATTCTGTTCCAAAGGCCTTGCACAGTGCAGGCTTTCACCTCCAGTCTTTTAAAATAATTCTGCAGCCACTATACCTTGACAGAATATTGCACAGCTTACTGTTTCAAAGCAGACGTTAAAAAAAGACCCGACCGGCCAAAAATAAAACACTACAATAAAACCGAGACCCTGGCGTAAATCACCCGACACAAAAACACGCTCCCTCCGTCCCTCTGTGTGTTTTTTTAAAAATTTTTATCGTATTTCTCTCTCGTGGTTCTCGGTGACATTTCGCTGTCTGGGCTGGTTTCCTCGCTGTCACGCGTGCGGTGTTGTTGCACGCCCAGATTCACATATCCCATTTTCCTTGTGTCTGTCAGGCACCTTGCTTCCAAGTATGGTCACTATGAGGAAACTGTCACTGAAGGCCTCTACGGGAAATTAATGGCCGAACAGAGAAGGGCAAAAAAGACGGCACAGCTGTCAGGGTCGGCGCTCAGATACCACAGCGGAGGAACCTCTGAGTCTCCAGTGTGTCCTCATTGTGCTTAGCACTTGGGTTTTTTATGTTCTTCTGCTTGTTTAAAATCTTGCTGTCAGCAGTCATCGTTCCAATTTTAAAAGTTTCCTCCTGTCTTTTATATTGTCATGTGCTGCTAGGCCAGAGTGATTTTGTCAACAATCCCGCCCGCAGATCCAGCCAAAGACTAATCGTAGTCAAGGAAAAAAACAGCCAGGAGAACCTTTTTCCGTGCATCAGTCAACAGTCTCCTGGTGAAGTCGAGTCCTCATGAGTGGTTTGGATGAGAAACCTTTTTCTTTTTTTCTTTTCATGGACCTCACACTGGTGAGGGAACATGATCGCATATTGTGTAAGGCGAGCTTTTGTCCAAAAGAGGGGTAGGGGGTAGGGATGTGGTGGGAGGGTGTAGCAGGAGAGGGATCCACTTCACCAAATTCACATTCACTTGTCCTGCTGGGGGGGGGAGTAGGGGTGTGGACAGCGGCCCCTATAAATACAGCAGATGACTGACTGCACCGACATGACACCAAGCCATCCCAGCCATGGCCTGCCAACAAGCCTCTCTGACAAACCTCCACCTACCCCCAGACACCCACCGTGCTCCACCATTATACCACCCACCCCAAACACCCATTACATCACATTTGTTTATCATTTCTCAGGGCTACACAGCAATATTAAATGTTTATCTATTTTTGGTCTTGAGATTGCTGAGTATTTAGTTAAAAAAAGTACCAGTGGGTTTTTTTTTTCTTTTTTCAGCTTGGGCTTGGATGAAAACCGGCTTTCACAGTCTTGCTTACAAAGGCCTCTCACTGTAAATGATGACTAATTATGTGACAGAAGGGTTTGATTTAAGTTTTAATGTACGTTCCCTGCTGCTCAGTGAACTTTCATCTTAATGTTTAATAAAGATCGTGGGATCTGTTGGCTTTGGAGAAGTTCTTTCTCTCGGGTTGAAATACGCTGCCTTTGAACGCTAATGGTTCTGTGTGAAAGACGTGTCGAAACGAGAACTTGAATGGAGGGTTCAGAGTGCAAGGACGTGCGAGCCCGTTTCACGCTAAATCACATCTCTGCGTACACGGCTTCCACTGTGTGTTTCACTGCCCCGTTCACTGAGAATCAAAGACAGACGCCTTTCACTTCTCCTACTGCGTTTTCTTATTACTGATTTAATGTTAGAACTTCAAAGTCATTTAAGTTTTTTTTTTTTATTTTTTTTTTATGAAGACTAGATATCGACGACTGGATAGCATTTTTATTCAAGTTTCTGGCATTTTACCACACAGAATATGAATTTCCTCACGGAAATTCATCGAAATCCTACTGCAGTGTAAATTTAATTGTTTGTTTTACGATGTAAAATTTTTATCAAGTAACTTTTCAAAAATGATCACTGTAATTAAAAGTAAAGAAAAAAGAGAAGAAAGGAAAAAAAAAAAAAAACGGCGACATGTATTTTGCATCATCTGTCCACGACCCTATGGGCCGGGCTGCGTTGACTGGACTGTACAACAGTGGTGATGTCATTGGCTGATCGCCGTCTCTCATCCACGAGAGCGTGAAGACGGCCGGCGGGGATGGCCTTGCAGTTATCGTATGACCAGCCTTATTTAAGCAGCCATGTAAACCTGGGCCAGAGCTAAACCTGGCCCCCCCCTCCTCCCATCTAATTCAGCACCCACAAAACCTCCTAACAGCCCTGTCCCCCCCCCCCCCCTCTCCCCTCAGCTGCGATCTGAATCACAGGACTGGCTGATGATGGATGGCACATGACCATGAAACGAAGGCCCCCCCCCCCCCCCAGCACTCCTCCATCCTCACCACGTCTCGCCTTTGTTGGAAGTGAGCGTGTGTTGTTACAAGCGGAGGCCGCCCTAATTTTAACCGCTAATGGGCTGAGCCCAGCTTGAATCCAGGTTCCCTGCCAGAAATAGGCTGCCGACCGACAGTCATGGGTTTGACGAGGAGCCGGGACCCCGGCCAAAACACATTTGAGCCGGGTGGAATTTCTTGCCCCTGTGGAAATGTGGCGCTAATGTCTTCCTCCTCGGTTTCTGCCCCCCGTAACCATGCCCCGGGTGCCCCCTGGTTACCCCCCATGTCTCTCACTCTCCTAAACCCTCAGCCACATGATCACGCACCTCCCTGGTTTTAAATGCACATCGTGTACCAGAACCGGGCCCCTAGGAGGGCCGGCTCAACTTATACCCGACGACCTCTGATTGGACATACGGGGAATGTCTATGGGGGAAGCACAGGAGAGCGTGTTTGTCATTCACCAAACCATGACCACCTTGGCATGCCACCGTCTGGTTGGCACGGAGACATTTCTCTGATCGCTGACCTCACTGTGTTATTGCAATAGTGAGTGCCAAACATGCAGGGAGTTGTGCCTGGGGTTGTGAGGACACACTCTACACAGCATTTATACGTCTGAGGAATTCAAGGAGCAGCCACGGCATGCTCCAAAGTGTCACCTCCCTCCAGTAAAGCCACACAACTTTCCCAAACTCGTCAGTGAAATTCCAGCATGGAAGGCAACAGGGTTAGCTTCTGTCTGTTGGCACTGAAACCTGTGGACCGCTACACGAAAATGAATAAATAAAGAAACAAACAAATAAATAAATAAGATGAGGAAATTTGATACGGGAGACAAAAATCAGCCGTCATACTGACTGATTGTGAACTTGTAATTCAGAGACATGCCATTTTAAACTGTGTATCTATGAGGGGTTTTTTATTTATTTGTTTATTTATTTCATGTTAGCATTGGTTTGATAAGGTGGAGTAATAATGAAAGGACAGCGAACACAGCTTGTTTGATATTCTCATTCAGAGTGAATTTAGGAGTGGCCTCTGAATCAGGACCGGTGTTCATTTAAGATAAAACGTGCATGAGCTTGGGTACAGAATTAAGGACAATTCAGAGCTTTACAATCTAAACTGTTCTCTTTGAGTGGGCAAGATTAAACCCACAATAAAAACTCGAGTGCTATTCACCGTATTCATTTATTTATTTATTTTATTTACTGTACAATGTGTTCTCAATCAGTCACAAGAGGTAAACACTATGTTAAGTTCTAGTCCTCAAAAATATTTCAAGGTATCTGGTCCAAGAGCACTGAACAGAACAATGTCATTGTCCTGAGAAATTTCAAGTGCCCGCTTTTGAGGACATTTTTATTTTTTACTTTTCTGATAACCAAAACCTCTCTCCAAGCATAAGAGCTGTTTTTTTGTGCTTAAAATGAATGTTTGTCTATAAATTCACAACACAGAAAATAGCACTCCGCACTCCATCTCCAGAAAATGCTACAGTCTTTATCCGACCAAATTTATTTTTTTCAATTTCTTTCTTTTTTTTTTTTTTTTTTATCGTATTAAATAAGAGTAATTAGTACTGTTTATTTGATGTGTTGAACTATGACAATCTGTCAGTTTGAAATGTTTTTGTTTTTTAAAAAAACAGAGACGGCTCTCTGTCTGATATGCTAATGTGGTCGTCAGCGAACGGCACCCATCGGCAGCAGTCACGCTGGACTCCGTTCCGGAACATTCTGCTGACATATTAGCATTATGTGAGGTTGGGAATAAGAATGGGGAGCTAAGGCTTACCAGTCCCTGAACTCTCAAGGTTTTCTTAGACAAAAATGTGTGTGTGTGTGTGTGTGTGTGTGTGTGTGTGTGTGTGTGTGTGTGTGTGTGTGTGAGTGTGTGTGTGTGTGTGTGTGTGTGTGTGTGTGAGTGTGTCTGTGTGTGTGTGTGTGTGTGTGTGTGTGAGTGTGTCTGTGTGTGTGTGTGTGTGAGTGTGTGTGTGTGTGTGTGTGTGTGTGTGTGTGTGTTTTCTTTCACCAGTCACAAAGACTGCCAAACTCCTCTGTGCCTGCTCAGTGCAGTTATTCAAACCCTAATTTTAATAGCTGGCCTTGCTGTTCTTGGTTTGAATATAACTTTAGAAACGAATAAAAAAAAAAAAACCCTACATTTTACCCCAAACAAAATGATGCTTAGAAAACCTATTGAGTTTGATATTTTGATGTCTGGCCAATAACTCATTTCAATCAACGTAACATGAGAGAGGATTTTAAAAAGTCATTTAACACCCACCAAAATTAAATAACCGAACAACTTGGCAAGGTTACAGAATAAGTTCCTGTAATTAAACCGTGACCATGAATGAAAAGGTGATTAAAATGGTTTCTGCCTCATTTGTCAAGACTTTTTTAAAAAAAAAAATTGGCAAATTGTAGTGGGGCGCAAAGGGGATTCAGTCTGTATAAACAACGCAGCTCTACAATCTGTTTTCAATTGTATGGTGTGCTTCATTTTCTCTACACCCCCCCCCCCAAAAAAACGGTTTGTATCTTTAGAAAACATTATTTCCATTGAAATTCAAAAGTGGTGCTTCAGTCACAGTGAAACGTTAAATTTTCTGTTGTAAATACTATATTTCTTGCCCCATTTATCACAATCACTGTCGCCATCCTAATAACGAACACATTCAACCCTGTGGTGTAACATGTGTCGGTCCCCTCTGGGTCCAGGATACTCGTAGTGTAATTTACTGTCCTTTGGCCATTTCCCGTAGAGACCCATGAAATGGACATTGAGCGTGTCTAAAACAGTTATTAGGGCCGGGGTATGGGCTTTAGTGTGACTGTATCAGTGAGAGAACGGTGTACAGTGGGAACGGGGGCCAACGCCACAGCTGAGCCTAGGCATTATGGTGCGCAGCGTGAAGAGTCCAGACAGTGTGTGTGTGTGTGTGTGTGTGTGTGTGTGTGTGCGCATTTGGCTTTTTCCTCTCTAGCCTGGCTCACATTATCACCATCATCATCATCAGTATCATCTTCGTCATCCTCAATCATCTTCGTTTTTGTCAAGTGGCATGACCAGTAACAGCAACGCGTAACCGAAGCAGTAAGACTTGACGGTAACACAAGCGGTAATGATTAGATTTGTTTCGTCCAGTTTCGATACATTTTGGTCAAAAATGTGATCATGGTATACCTCCAGTTTTTTCAAGCTAGTAGTTTGTTTTTGAATTTCATATTACTGAACAATACTACAGGCATTATCGTCATCATCATCATCATCATCATTATTGTTGTTGTTGTTGTTGTTGATATTGATGTTGCTATGAAGCATAAGCTCTCAAGAAAAACTGCTGCCATGTACCACCTACACTTTGCCCTTTGACCCTTTGACCTTCCTAGTCTTAGAGCAGCACTGAAACAACATTGTTTCACGCCAAGTTCTTGTGCCGTCCCTGTGGGTTTACTGGCCGCTGTGCATTCTGTGAGGCCTTCCTTACACCCCGGGGGTGCTTGTGTGGCTGGGACAGGTGCTGTCGTGTCTCCTCCTAAAACACTCATTCTCTGTTTCGTCTTCTGCCCTGAGAAAACCATCGGCCCCAAACAGTTGCTGTGGTCGAAATGAATACAGGGTACTCTTCCGTGACCACATGTAGACTTCAGCTGCTCACCCATCCACAGTATAACAGTGCTTATAACAGTCCCTCTGTTGCACTTGGTGATCAAGAGACTACTTATGAGATTAAGATTAAATTAGATTAAGACCAGATTTAGATTAGATCAGAAGATTTTTTTTTTTTCTGTGTGCAGTTAGCCGAATCCCATCGGTGTCATCGCAAAACAAACAAACGTCGTGTTTTAGCTGGAGAAGTTTCATGCCCTTTGCTAAAGCGCATGTTTACATTCCTGCCTGCCCTAAAACGAGCACGGACAACGCTTTTGTTAGCTACGCCTTTCATCCTCTTCTGCAACCGTGTACCAACCAACTCACCCTCCCCCGGTTTTGGCAGATTACCTGTAAATGGACGTCCAGGGCCAAGGCCCCCCCCCCCCCCAGGCAGAGGGGGACACAATGCCAAACAAGACCCTCTTTCCCTCTCGAAGTTTAGTCTTCAGGGAGAAGGCCTTGTTGAAAACAGGAGGGGAATAAAAGCTATCTTGTGAGGGACATTTTTTGGCGGCTCTAAATCCATTAGATGTGCAGAGTGCATTGTGGTCGGAGTGAGCTGAAGCCTTATTAACTGGGTGTTAGCACTCAGCAGTTATTTGACTTTGAGCTGTTTGGGCAGAAATAGAAACCATGTCAGGTCACACAGTCAAAAACCCCCATTGTTTCGAAGCTGTCACATCAGAAACGGAGAGTTATAGCAATCCGTAACATTATCCGCCAACAGGTGTGGTTCCCCCAAAACCAACAGAAGTGAGAACAAGACGGGAAATGTGTTATCATGAGCGAACAGTTTTAATAGAACAAATTAATTTCCATTGATTTTGCTCAACATGAAGTTATGGCCCTGCTACTTTCAGATGGATGTTTAATTTATTTTACTATTGTCATGCAAGCTCATCTATTAACATAAGGAACAGGCTCTCTCTTATTTAATTGCTCAGATGCACTGTAACATACGAGGCCTGAAAGCTGTATGTGAAATTCTGTCTGATGCCAATAAATACCAATTTATCATGAGTTTATTATAAGAGCCCTCAGAAGACTTCACTGTGATTTAATCAGCCCTTAAACCTTACTAAACATGTCATAATGGTTTAAAATATTTCACACACAAAGCTTTTGTTGTATGACTGGCAGTAAATTGCCACAATGAGTCTGTATAACACTATGTAGCTGAAGTCTCCTTGTCATCTCAGAATCTATCTTTCTAGCGATCTATCTTTCTCCTTGCCTGCCTGCCTGCCTGCCTGCCTGCTTGTCTGTCTATCTGTCTGTCTGCCTGTCTAAAGATTGTTCAAGCCTTGTTTAACATTACATGAGACTGGGATCTGTGAGATGCTGAGTTTAGTTGTCTTAGGCCAGGCAGATTCTGAGGACACAGGGGGTTGCCTTACTGCAAAGCTTTGAGGTCATTATGGTAATCATTTGAATGAGGTATTTTGAGGGCCCCTGACAATGTCACTGGTATGTAGACGAGATAGGAGGACAGAGTGTTGACTGCATTCCTCAAGTCTGATCAGAGTCATAACTCCTTCTCTCACAGTCTCAGTGTCCGTCATGGGAGTCCATTCCCCACTCGAAATTCAGAGTTGTTAATTGCGTGTCAAAAAGGCTGTATGGACAGGCAGGAGGGGGTGGAGGTAACCCCCTCCCCCCCCAAACACACACACACATCCTATGGACAATTGCACAATTACAAGATGATCTGCTCCTTCAATACATTTCTGAAACAGCTCATGATGTTAATTAGAGACAAAATAAATAAATAAATAAATAAATAAAGCAAAATGGTAGCATATCAGAGAAAATGTACTGCTGTCTGACAGTGTTTTGTTAATCATTATATTGATATACTTTCAATGAAAGCAAAAAAAAAAACCCAACATCTCCTTATAAGATATTAGGTCATAAAAGGGCAATACAGCCTCTGTCCTCACTGAGGTACCGCACATAGATTGACACTGCAGTGTTTGTTGAGAAAGAACCAAAATGTTTGACCTCCAACAGCACGACCAGCACACAGGCTGGGCAATGTGTATGACAGACTCCATGAATCAGGCTCTGAGTACAGGAATACCAAACATTCCTGTGAAATTCCAGGTAAAATCATGAAGTACCCTCACCATGCCCATTAAAACTGCTCCTTTGCAAAGCAAACCTCCTGACAACAATTATGATGTCAGTGTTACTCTCCACATTATAGATCGATCACGTTTCCCCCCCCCCCCTTTTGTGTATGTGTGTGTAGGGAGTATTTTTGATTCTACAGGCAGTATAACATAAGCTGCTATCCCCTGTGACCCAGGCACCAACAGATATGAAACTATCTGACCCTTTGACCTTGGAATCTGAAGAACTCTGGGTGACAGGGCACAGAGGGACCATGGCATTTTAAACACAGTGATTGGAGTCCTGTTTTCATACCAGTCATTTAATGTGCTTTACCCTTGGCACTTCCAAATGTCGAGGCTGAATCTCATATTAATTATTGACTCTACCATCAGATCTCTTTTCCAATCGTTTTTTCTTTCTTTTTTTTTTTTGCCACGTTCCCAGATTTTTTTTTTACTGTGGTGTCTGTCAACCACATGAAGAAATCGTATCGTTTTCGAATGTTACCATAAACTAGACCAAATATCGCACATAAAAGTTGACGGGGTGCAAAGTGAGATGTTTCTCATTGAAACAAACATAAATCATTGGACAAAAACTAGTCAACGTCACGGACCAGCACGGTCAAATCACAACCAAAAATATTAACAGCAATACGTAATTCACAATATTTACACTGTCCCATAACCTAAGCAACAATATTCGTGGTGTAGTTTGTCTGGGGGAAATGAGAGTCCGCGTGATAGTTTCAGTTTTATCCTGATTTATCTAACGACATCTCAATCTTTGAAACAATCATTTGGCACACTGCTTATATTCAAAACCCCAAGAAAACCCCAATTCCTGTATATGAATTTCCTGCGTAGCGCGCTTGCGTAAACAGAACCAAAAGACTGACATCTAAAATCGTCAGAGTTTCATATCCGTTGAGTTAGGCACAGGAACTATACACTCACAGCATATAAACTTTGGCATCGCAAAGATTTGTCCTGTTCTTGAGATTTATTGAGTAGCCTCATCGCGCACCGCGAGGTACAAGAGCAACGCTCAAAGATTGGTCGGCAGCGCGCTCGCGCCGTGAGACGTCAACTGCCAGGTTGTTCCATGGCTTCACTTCAGCTCCTCACACGAAACGCGAAGCCACTCTACCGTGCACAGGGCAGGAGACGCGTTTAAAGCTGCGAACAGAGACGTGTTCTACCGACGCTCAAACAGTTTTATTTTCACTCTCTGCATGGGGAACTGCCATTGTGTCTCAAATGAAGCATCATTTCATTCCGTTGAATTATTGTAGGTGATATTGCGCCGTTTTCCGCCATGAGTTGCCTGGATGTAATGTACCAAGTATATGGTCCGCCCCAGCCTTACTTTGCCGCAGCTTACAGTCCATACCATCACCAGGTACGTTCTTGCTCTAAATGGTTGAAATGTTCGCAGCAGTTTTGCATTTTTACATATGCATATATATATATTTATATATATATATATATATATATTTTTATGTTCATTAATAATTCTCAGCGTAGCGTGTAGTCGTGGGAAGAACTAATGTTTTCTCGACAGAGATGACACCAAAGAGGGAAAAAAAATTACCTTTTTGCCTGTCACCAACTATGCAAGTTCCGGGCTTGTAATTTCCTGGAGTAATCCTTAGCGTAAACAATGTTCAAAAATCAAAGTTTGTCAGACCCCACGTTTTGCGTCAAGCATTAATTGCAGCTATTTGTTTACATCAGCCCGGGTACTTTAATTTATGTCGCGTATGTTTCTTGATGTGTCTCTGTGCACAACAAAAGCATAGTTTCATTAAAGTGAAACAAAACCATAGTTTCGCTAAATGTTTTGCAGTAACAGTTGTCGTACTATTCTGTGTGTCAGGCATTAATATCTATTAGATGCGTTTTGCACATTTACCTTAAAGTATCTCATATTTGTGCTATTAGTAGCACAGCGCATAGTTTTAACATTATTATTATTATTATTATTATTATTATTATTATTATTATTATTAATAATAATAATAATTGTTTATTATTATTTTAATGTGTATCTCTCTTTTGAATCATTAATAATTCCTGATTCCTGAATAATAATTTAATATAACACATCTAAAATAAAAGCACGATTTCAGATTTTACATAAGGATTTGAAATTAAGCATTTGGGTTGAGACTTTATCTTGTTTTATTGTTTACGCCGTCTCGTTTGTGTTCATTCACAAATTATGCTATTCAGAGATTATCGAATTTACACCAAAGTGAATCACAATCGAGCTTGTAAACCTCTGAATTTAAGAAAGCGTCGTAAATTTGTTAGGCTACTACGAAATCTCGCACGAGGCACTTGGCATGGGTTGTTTTAAAGCCCTCTTTAAAGTTTTGTCACTGTCTTAAAACCTCTAACGGTCAATATACGAATGCTGATCGGTGTTTGACCACAGAGATACAGTAAGCCCTATTCATATTTTGAATGGTGCGAATGTTAAGAGTACAGGTCTGTAAACATTATGCAATGGATTTGCCTTTAAATAGTTCGATTTACACGTATCACAATGGAATTCAAAAGCATGTATGATCTTTTTGTTATGGCCACTAAATTTGAAAGTTTTTAAATAATTCTGACCCTTAAATATTTCAAATAAAGCATTGCGACGTTTTAACATAAATAATACAATTTAAAAAAAAACACACAGACACACAGGTTAAGACTATCACAAAGAACATACAAAGTTGCTGGAGAATACTGAACTAAACAAAAGTTACGTGTTGGTCAAAGTATGAATATGAGCCCATGTCTATAGTGCGCAAACAGCAGTAATAACCGTAGTAACACAAAAGGTTTTACATATCCATAATTCCATAAGTTCTATAGCCTATAGTGATGTGTTGGTCGTTTTTTTTTATGTTTCAGAAATTGGCGTTTTACTCAAAAATGCAAGAGGCTCAAGAAACGGCGAGTAGCGGCGGCTCGTTCTCGAACCTCTCCGGGCCGACGATAAAGGAAGAGGACTGCGAACGTGAGAAAGATCATCCACCGGAGGCCGAGTACATCAGCTCGAGATGCGTGCTGTTTACTTACTTTCAGGGTGACATCAGTTCGGTGGTGGATGAACATTTCAGTCGGGCCCTTAGCCAGCCCAGTAGTTATGTTCCCGGTTCCGCCAGCAACAAATCTGCACGAGGTACATCATCCTGGAGAGGTGGGATTACACTAACCTCATTACTTTAATCTTTCGTGCTATGCGATGATAATATAATCTTTCACACTTGTAATCAAGCGATATCTCATGGGGGAACGTTAAAAAAAACAAAGCGTAATGCTAATGTGGTTTATCCTGCCCTGTGGGTCTGTTCTTGTCTTTAGAGAGAGTCTGACAACAAGAAAAAACAGTTGTTACTGAGAGACAAAATAATTTCGATAAAAATAATAAAAACCACTTGCAAAAGGAAGCATATTTATTGTGCATATAAATAGGTTTTCTAATCGAGTGTCATGCACAATGTTTGTCTTCATTAAAAGATGACATTTGTTCACCCTAATTTAAAAACACTAATTTAATCAACCAAGTCCACCAGCGTTGAATGATTAAATTACTTTGAAGTCTGACATACTGATGTATTGATTGTACTGCTAATATTGGTCAATTTTAAATGAATAGTTTTGGTTCTTATGTACCGTCTGACTGTGCAGGTCTTGTGCTGACCACATAGACTGCGTTTTCAAAATGTCTCTGTTGTGCTTCATGAGACGCGCACTGGAATATGTGCGGCTGCCGTAATGAATTTTGTTCATTGTACTCATGGTATACTGTGTGTTACACTGTGTGTTGTACTAACAAAATTACAAATGCAAAGCTTCAAACACAAAAACTTCGGTGGCTAGTGTGGTTTTCCGCGACACGTGTTCATCTGTCTCAATATCCTTTCATCCAGACGGATCATTCCCGATGAGCCAGAGGAGTTTCCCTCCCTCATTCTGGAACAGCACGTACCAGCCTTCCATCACAGCGTCGCTTGGCGGTGCCCTCGGCGCCTCTCACACCGAGATCCCCTTCCCGACGGATCCCTACTCCACCGCCTCCCTCCACAGTCACCTCCACCAGGCCACGCCAGAGCCCTGGCATCCCTCACACCACCATCACCACCACCCCTACTCGCTCGGGGGGGCCATCGGCACCCAGAGCTCCGCCTACCCGCGACCCTCCGTTCACGACATGTACGGGACGCACTTCGACCCCCGCTACGGCTCCCTGCTGGTGCCCTCCGTGCGTCCGCACAGGCTGCCGCCCTCCACCGTGCCCGCGCCGGGCACCTCGCCGTGCGACATCAGCAAGAGCGAGCCCAGCAGCTCGGCGTGGAGCGGCCCGTTTAGCGGCACGGCGTCGGACATGGGCCAGAGCCTCAGCCTAAACGTGGATGCGGGTGAGAGGTCACATGAGCTTCACACTCAGAGCTGCAGACCACACTCTACAGCATTCATAAATGATCTTGTCATCATCAAAGCAGTTTGATATTCATTTAAAACATATTGGCCCTTTATACCCAAATCAAAACATTATAACTGTGCTGCCTGTAATACTATAAATCTTATTAGAAATTCTTTATTAAAGAGTGACAATCTGGATTTATCACTCTCGTCATTTTACAAAGCGTTTCAAGGATACTTTTACTGAGCAGCAGAGTTTCCGCCGCTGTCTTTTTAAACCATTACCACGATAAAGGACAAAGTGATGAGGTTTGACTCGTTTACTGATTAGAGGGTTGGGGTTTTTTCTCTCTCTCTGATTTTGCATTTGGCGGTTTATGCTTTCACACTTTCCTGCTTCAGGTCTTTCCTGCTTCTAGAAGTGATCTGTTATCTGCTTTTTGCCTAATGTTCTTTTCTCGCACTTTCTACCACTCTTCTCCTCTCTCTTTCTTCTCTTCCCTCTCAGGTTTGCAGAGCCAGGATAAGAGCAAGGACTTGTACTGGTTTTAGCATCCTGCTGCCTCCTTCCAGCCTCTTCCCAGCTGGGCTTTTGTCTTTCTCTGCCTTGTAGACATTGACAGACGTTCTTTGTAACACGTTCTGATCTCACTTGCAGCCCGGCGCTACGCCCTCTGTGGCAGGACCATCTTGAGCTGAAAATCAAACCTCAGCGGATAACCATCACGCTAAGCTTTCCGGGCAGAACCAGGCACATGAGAGAAACTCTGAAACTGAGGGGCTCTGTGTCTTGCGTGACAAAGCTCAAGAGGACTCTTTCGGACTGAAGGGACGGATGGTCAGAAATCCACAGCAGTGGTGTAGTAGTTCACAGCTGTTTCCTCCTCAGAATGAATGCATTCAGCACCTCCTTGGAGGACACTTGTCTGGGGAGAAAAAAAAAATGAAAGAAAGAAAAAAAGTGTTTCGTGCTGATAACACCAGAGTGGATCCACAAATATTACTAGGAATTTAATGACAAGAAAACCACAAAAGACTGAACAAAGAAAGAAAGACTGTGTTATCGCAACTTTTTTTTTCTTTTACTGTGAAGGAGAGACTCCGAACAGGCGAGCGGCATTCTTTATCACGGCTGAAGAGAGCAGAAGCTATTTGAAGCCACTTTGCTCTCTCTCTACTGCCCTCAGCAGCTGTCATCGACAACTGTTTGCGAACTCAGTGGACACACACAAAGGCAGTGTCACGCTGCACCCTGTTTGACTGAGCAAGGGCTCTGGATTTCATAAAAGGAGCATTTTGTCAAATCTAGATACTGACCTACAGGGAACAACTGGTCTGGGTTTATGATTTAGGGGTAAGGGAGGAAGCATTAACAGATCAGCACACAGCGCGTGTGTGTGTGTGTGTGTGTGTGTGTGTGTGTGTGAGAGAGAGAGAGAGAGAGAGAGAGAGAGGGAAAGAGCTGTGCTGTACTGTTAGTCATGTCTATGTGAGAGGATTAAGAGGTCAGAATAGTTGTGAAACTACTGCATTGAAGATTCTGATCTTTATTAAGTAGACCCCCCCCCTCCCTCTCCCACACCCTGTTATCACTGGTTGAGGCAGAGAAAATGTTATGGTGTAAGTGAACATATTAATTAATATATTGCCTTGTAAAGTTTTCGCTCTTTTCAGGTTTTTTTTTTCTATGTTGGTCTGTTCTTTAGAAATGAAACTGCGTAATTAAAAAACCTCCAGTCTCCACACATTCTGATAGAACATGTATTCTGCTAATGTATTCTCTACCTTTCCAGTGGTTAATGTGTTCATTTGTGCTGGCATGCTTTTGAGCATGTGAAGATCAATCAATAAGCCACTCTGTACCAAAAAAAAGAAAAGGAAAAAAAGAATCTTCATTCCTTTAAACTCTATGCTCGATTGCCTTCGTTTGAGAATTAATACCGTGCCTGTCAACCTGCTTAGCTACAGTCACTAAAAAGCAAAAAGATTCTGAGTGAAAAACATGCTGTTTTGACAAAGAACTCTGCAACTTTTAACTCGCTGAAAGAAATGCCAGAAAAAAGTTGTATAATTTCAGTTCAATTTTTTTGCCAATATGTATTGTTGGTTCAAGGTCTACATATCCACCACACCTTGGTTAAACTTATAGTACAAGTGTTTTGTAAACCGCCCCCCCCCCCCCCCCCCCCCAGCCATTTCTAAAGTATTTTAACAGAATTAGCATTGCAAAGAAAATCATTTACTCAGTGTATATCAGCCATCAAGATTTCACAAAAGTGACTCTGACCGTGGAAAGTGGAATCGGCTATAGCTGCAGAGCTGTATCTCGGCAGGCGTTCTACAGTGGTAGAACCAAGGATGAGTTTTCACCTCGCGGTGGGGTATTCTTGGCAGCATTTTTCCATAGAAAAATCATGGGTTAATAGGGGAGTGGAGAGAAGGGAAGGGTGGAATCCATAACTAATGCAGTGCACATAACAAGTTCATTAGACTGTCAGAAAATCCTCAAGGATCTAATAATTGTCAGATGACGGCTTGAAAAAGAAAGGTTGAAGAGAATGGCAAGGGAGAGAGAGAGAGAAAGAGAGAGAGAGAGAGAGCAAAAACAAAGGAGAATGCGACCATGCCTCCATATGTTCTCTTTCTCAAATGGCCTTTCGGTTTTATTTCATAGTTTAATACTGGACAGCTGTAGATTAAAATCAACATCTGACACAAGTGATGAAGGACAAGGGATGTGTGGAAAGGGCTAGAATGGCTTAAACAATGGCTGCTTTTCATAAACCGTAAACTCTACTTAACATAAACACAGAGCTTTTAGACAAAGTAAGGAATAGCAAAACCCGTAATTATGTGAGTGCCGTGTTTAAAACTTAAACATTTGTTGTTTTGATAGATTCTAAGTGTTCGTAAATTGTATTGTGAGTTTTCTTTCGAATGTGTTGTATTGGAAATAATCAGTAAATAATCATTTCACGTTAGGACATTTTTCACATGACAATATCCTCTTGACTCAATGCCGCAGGTCTGAAAATATGGACACATCAAGATGCAGAAGTGCTCAACTAATCCTTCCGTTTTACATGGTAACGACAGCGCCAATTATAGAACGCCGGGAGTTGCTTGGACAGTGAGGTCCGAGCGACGCTCGAGACAGCGCGCTCTGCATATTGCTCGATCTGATCCAGAGCTGCACGGAGCGGGACACCCGATAGCTGCTGTTTCCGTGGCTGGAATATTTGTGAAGTTAACGCATAATCTCAAAGCAGGAGCTCATAAATTGCTGGGTGCTAATTGGAGCAACAACCTTCAACCGCTGACAACTGTCAATCACATTATACTAAAACTACACTGGTTGCCACGTGGGCTTCTTTTTGAGAGAGACAAAAAAAAAGATCCGAAGCCAGTTGTCACTGCGTGTGCCCTTCACCGCGGCGAGACAATCAACAGGTCAGCGCTGCTGCTGTTTTAAACCTTGCGTAACGGTCCAAGAGAATTTTAATCTGTGTCCATGATGTATTCTCCATCAATCAAGCAATTAATCTAGACACCAATGCGATAATTGGTGTGCTTTAAGCAGTTAGAAGAAGGTAATAGGATACTCGGGCCAAGAACGGTTGTTCAGGGGTTTGCAGAAGCTGCGAAACTGGCGCACGAGGCAATTTAACTATGAGATGCTTTCATTCCAGTGTATTCTCTCGGAATACACGTAAAATGAATGAGTTGTCCCCACAACTGCAAATCATTGTTGCGACTGGTCCACTGCTCTCCGACAAATACTCGAATACAGGCCTGTTTCTTTTATATCTGCCGCAGTGAGAGTGGCTTTTCTGTTATAACTCTAACACAGAAATCTCTGAAGCGCTCTTGCACTACGCAGTGAATGGAACCGTTTCGTGTACGATTTTTCAGCAGTTCTAACTCAGTCAGTCTGGAAATTTTGCGGGCTTGTACTTTTGCTGCCCATATAGATTATACGGCACAAACACGGCCTTTTGTCGGCAACTGGCTGCTGCCATTGGCGAGGATGTCTTACGAATTACATATAATGACGGGGTCAGTGAAGCTACAAAATACATCAGTCCTAAAATACATTCAAACTAATAAAACCCGTTTATATATTATTGATAATATCACATTATACATATTCTATTTTTTTTGCAGGTCTAACAATTATGGCTTGGTCCTCTCATTTCACAGGCAATACGCTGCCTCCCTTCAAAAAGGATTAAACAGACAAGAAATGTTGCTGAGCATTTTCCCACGTGTCACTCCTCTGTAAAATAACCACTAACTGACAAAGTCAAGCGCGTTTAGGCCAGATAACGCAAAAGGGAGGTGGCTTTTGTATATTTTTAGATCTCACGTTGATCTCACACCCTGATCTGCCCCACGGAGACTTTTGATTGTAGCCACACTCCCCTTTGGGCACAGCGCCTCGACTCCAATGGCTGTTTAATCAAAGCAGTCATGCTTATAAGAAAGGCACATGAAGGCTTTTGCGTTATGAAAGCACACCTCAAAGGCGGTAAGTATATCACTTACACTAACCAACAGAAAGACAGACTTTTTCCAGCAACTCAGCTCTGAGCATATTTAAGAGAGCAACCCCCTGTGACTGTCAGTAAAACATTTCGTCGCTTTCTATCTAGCAAAATCTATTAGGAAACCGCTTTGTGGTCAAATCGTCGATCGCGGCAGGGGTTTGAGCTCGAGGCGGACGCTTGGTGGGTCAGCCTGGCATAGGGCGGAAGAGGTAGATGTTGGAGTGCGACAATGCCTCGGCCCAGTGGTTGTGGAATGTAAACCGCGCTAATGCAGAAGCTCTGGAGCAGCTCTATATGACATTCAGACCATCCACAAGTGCCACATGGCTGGCAATTCTCACACCATCGCCATCGGCATTTTTCACATTGGTCAACATAAGCGACACAAATGTGAATGTGGAACTCTCGTAGCGTGTCGCGCCGCGAGGCCAGGCACCCGGGAGTGGTAGCCCTGAGGTCCACAGAAGCGGTTAACGTTTCAGCCTAATGTTACCTAGCGGCACGCAACCTTCTTTTCTTTAGGGGAAAATATATTATTATTCCGGTAAATCTTTTATGAGTACCCGTTAATTGCGATTTAAGTTAATAGTGTAAGGGTCGCGTGGTTAACGGTCGGCATGCCAGAGTAAGGTGTTCAAAAGGCCGAGGAATGGTGCTTATCCCTCCGACTAACACCACCAAGCTTACGGCCTCCGCATCACTCGGCTTTGAGAGCGGAGCTTGAGTCTGTCGTCTTCGGTCAGACGGCATGATGCCTCTCGACAAACAGCTGCCCCAGATCAGTTTGTCAGGTGTTCTGATCTCTTTAAGGACTCAGTAAATACCTTGATGCTTTATTGCCTTGAAATGGTGCTGAATAACAGACCCTGGATGAAGTAGGCCTACACGAGCCACTTTACCACGTGACTAAATGGCTAAGTTACTAAAACCTACTAAAGGTATAAAAGGACTAAATTACCTCACGTGCTTCTAAGCAGGCATCACAAGAAGGCCTCATAGAGACTGTGTCATAGTATTCTTTTGTAGCAAACTAAGGTCAGTGATCAGGACAGGTCACAAAAGGAGCACATAACAGTGTTGGGACAGGTACAGTCATTCTAACAGAGCAAATGCATATTTGTCCCAGGTCTGCTGAATAATCGAATTATGACCTCCTGACACCACAGAAAATGCCAAGGGCCCACAGAGTCACCTCAAGAGAAATAAACCAAAAAAAAAAAATCATTTTCAGAGCATTTTTAGCCTTATTTTTTATGCTTACTGTGGTTTAACACTGTACCTTTTATCTATCTGATTCCAACTGTATCTGCTACCTACATGATTTTCATTAGGTACTCTCCACAATATACATAGAAAAGTAGAAAAAAAGTAGAAAAGAAATGACATTCTGAAGTTATTAAACAAACTCACAAATACTGCGTGATCAAAAGCTGGACTTAAACCTAAGGCATTCACGATCATTGTACTAGAAAATAAAACATTCATGAATATCAAATTATATATCAGTTAACAACATTCACCAAGCCAAGATTTCATTTTGTTAGGCAAGGCAATGCATCCATTTCATCACCCCTGCTAATTCACCTAATGGATTATAGAAGAGTCTGTTTTTTTAATTGAAAGGTAGGTGTGTGTGTGTGTGTGTGTGTGTGGTGGGGGGGGGGGGGGGCAGCCCTTTTAGCATATCATCCTGTCACACTATTGATGCTGACTGTCACCATTAAGCATTAAGCAAAGCTATTAGGTTTCACTGGATAGTTTATTGTTTGCATTTTAACTGAGGTAGAACAGCTCTTACAATAGAGTTGAATTCTTGGGTCTTGTACTCAGAATTCCTCACATATATAATATGCTTTGCTACAGTTCTTAATGTGGACAGAGAAAATCAGCTTTACAAACGCCTGCCAAAAACTATGTAAAAGAAGATTTCTGCTCTGTGGAAGTCCCAGTGTGGCCGCTGCTGATAATCTGTGTTTGGTTACAGTGGGTAACGTGGACTCAGAAGATATTTAAAAGGAACAAATCATCAGACCTTCAGGAAACAAACCCCATTTTTCTGAGTTTGGGGTTTGGAAAGCAGTAAATACAATCCAAGTGTCCAAGTAAAAACTGCCAATCAGTTTGCAGTGAAAGACTGGGAGGGAAATCATGGTTTTTCTTCTGTGGCTGTGTTTGAGTTCGTTTTTTTTTCTCTCTCTCTCTCTCTCTCTCTCTCTCTCTCTCTCTCTCTCTCCTTTTTGAGCTCCTGCTGTTTTTACCCAGGGCAACCGTCACCCCGCCGCGGGCACGGACTGAGACCCTAAACGAATGTGAGTACACGCGTAAACACAATCACTTTTCCCGCCACCCAGAACACCATCTGAAATACATATATCAACAAATCACAAAACACATTGACTGTGTTGTCACATCTGCAATTGCCAATCAAAAATGTTCACTTTTCAAGAGGGGAATGGAAGGAAGGGAATTTGGAGGAAAAAAAAAGAAAAAAAAGAAAAGCAGCTGCTCTGTTCACCAGCCAGATTCTCCCTCTCTCGCTCTCTTTTTCTCTCTCGCTCTCTTTTTCTCTCTCGCTCTCTTTCTCTCTCTCTCTCTCTCTCTGTCTCTGTCTCTGTCTCTGTCTCTCTTTCTCTCTCTCTCTCTTTCTCTTTCTCTTTCTCTCTCTCTCTCTCTGTCTCTTTCTCTCCCTCTTTCTCTCTGTCTTTCTCTCTCTCTCTCTTTCAAAATTGTCTGTGCTGTGTAGGAAAATAAAAATCATGCAGAGAAGAGCACAGTGCAGGTGACTTTCGTTGAATTTTGTTTATTGTTCTCCATGCCTCTTCACAATACAGTCAGCTGTGCAGAAGGACACATGAGCAAACCAGTTGCATATCTAAATCCATATCCGTACAAATATCCATATCTGTATCCAGTTTGCATATAGAGCTCAGAACCTACCCGAATAGAGAGCCCTGTCATTTCAAAGGAAGACAGACTCGGAATAAGATGTTAACTTAGGATCCGCTGCATGATTCCAGCTTGCAAAGGCCAGTTTGAGACTGAGACTTGTGAGTTGCGAATAAAAATTTTTCAATGGCGATCCAACAGATTATTTGGTTACATTTGCCAAATTTGTTCTCACACCCCTCTCTCCGTATTTGATTACTTTTCCATTTTTTGTCCTGTTCTATGAGGTCCAGCTCTCAGCTAAATTTGAGGCAACCTCTGAAGTGACTTGCCACACATTGAGAAAAATACACTGGGCAGAGTGTGTGAGTGTGTGAGTGTGTGTGTTTGTATGTGTGTGTGTGGGGGGGGGGGGCACATTCCAGGTTATTAAGGAATGGAACTGCCAAATTATACTCATATGAGTTACTGGGTACTCATATGGTTTCACTATAGTAGCCCCCACTTAGTACATAAGCACCAGTGTTTGCATTGCCTCTCTACAGGAGCCCTTTTGGCTTTCTCTGGTGCCTAATGGTACTGTTATGTGGATAGCCTAGCCACGGCTGGCCATATTGGACCTTTGGTCAGACTACTCAGTGGGTTTTGCTTCAGCGGGTTTGTTATATGAAACTCAAGGGCTATGCGATTTGAAAACTTCTCAAAGGGCAAAGAAAGCTTGGCTTTGTAGAACAGTAAACTGTGCCAACATTGCAATGTCAAGTCCTGTCTGTAAGATAAATACTTCCCATCGATGGGGATCACTATTTTTAAGATGATGGACACCTCGCTGTGACTGCCGCCAGATTCTCTGGTTGTGTGTGTGTGTGTGTGTGTGTGTGAGAGAGAGAGAGAGAGAGAGAGAGAGAGAGGTACATCTACCCTGCCTGACAGTAATGGCTTCCCTCAGACAAATCATGTGCCTTAGTTTGGAGTCCTGTTTATTGCACATGGCATTTCTGGACAGGTTCTCTGCACTGTGGAGAAACAGTGCAAGGAGAAGATTCAGTCAAATGCCGATTGTTCATTATACAGTGGACAAAGACAACAGAGTTATCTTCTCTCTTGCTCTCGCTCGATCACTCTGTCCACAGAGCCAAAAAAAAACCCAAAACCTACTCACTCACAGATGATCACAGAAATCTGAGCTACAGAGGGAAGATTGTGTGGGTGCAGAAATCAGTGTTTTAAAGGCCTCTGAGCTTTTCTCTGTCTCGCTGACCTCTGGCGTGAAAGAGGAATGCCTCACACAGACAATACCAGGATTAAGTATCAGCCATTTCAAATGTCAACAGTTCTTCCCGCTCAAAAAGCACTTTTTTTCATGTCCTGTGACCTCTGGATTTGCCATGAATATGGTAAATAAACATTGTTTTACCTGGTCAGGTAACCTGAAACCTTTTGACTTCCTTACCCAGGAGCTCCTAAGAGCCCAGCTCTGGCTTCTCCTGCCCATTAGGGCCCTGGGATGGAAAAAGCTAAGCAGCCTCAGGGGGTGGGGGTGGGGGGTAGGGGATCTGGGATGACTGCTGAAAAGAGGAGGAGGGGGTGTCTTTAATGGAGCTTGACTGCATTCACCTGAGAGGTGCAGCTGAAGAAGGTAAAAGAAAGAAAGAAAGAAAGAAAGAAAGAAAGAAAGAAAGATGGGACAGGAGGATCACACAGAGGAGAGAAGAGAAAAAGAAAGGGAAGCAGAAAAGAGGATGAGAGGTCTGTTGAGCTGGGAAGATGTGGGGAGCGCACCTCACCTGCGCAGAGACTGAGGACCCGCGAGTAAGGAAGCAACCCGTGACACGCTAGCAGAGCTGAGAGAAAAAGGCGCCTGGAAGAATGACGTGTACGGGAGAAATGAGAGGGCAAAGGCAGAAGTGCCGATCAGTTTTACATGCGGTGGAGCTGTCTGTCTGTCTACCTGTCTCTCTGTATTTCTCTTTGTAACGTTCTTCCGAATTCATGTTCAAGCGTTTCAAATACATTTGGGTTTCCACTCAGACACCATCAAATACAGTGGAGAATCACTCATGGCAGATCAGCACAGACATGGTTCTAAAACGACTTTTTTCAAAAATGTTCAAAAGCAATATATATGGTGTAAATTACTGCACTTTGGAACTGGTGCAACGTGTGTATTAAATGCTTTATCAATACATTATTTATCTTTCTCAAAATGTGATTCCTGAAGTTTTTGTAGGAATTCCTGTGTAAATGTAAGTACTTAAAACATTAACTACACCTTCTGAGATCCTATCATACAACTGTTTCTAAAACAGAGGACAAGTGACTTCAGACACTCTGACACAGAAATACTGATACACCTTCAACGAGCTCTAGGAAAGACAATACCTCAAGCACACGACAGTCTGTGTGTGTTGTTTGACAGTCACGACACACAGATCGAACACGCCACAGACATACGTGACACACCCTTACAGTGCCTCTCCATGCGTGTGTTGCGTTTATGACTGATATTCATAGGTCATGGCCACTGATTGCATGAGTGTAAAAAAACAAAAAAACCCAAAACTATCCCGGTCATGCATGACTACCACTGTCCCTGAATCAGCTGTTGCTTCACCCTTAACTCTGTTGACACTTCCTGTCCGTGTGACAGAGAACACATATTCACACACGTTTTTATCTATTGAGAAGTTTCAAAGTCAGGTTGGTTTAAAACAGAGTGTGGTCTGGATCAAACAGGGGGTCCTGTGGCATGTTGCTGCAGCGACAATCTTTTTTTTTTTTTTTACCCTGTTATTCTTTGCGTTGTATCCTGGAACAGGAAAACATTTGTACATTTACATAGCATATGCTTTTATCTGAAGTAACTTCTAAGACAGGCAGGATACAAACCAAACGAATTTAGGAGCTGACTATGTTCAGTGTCAGACTTGATACACATGCAAGAATGTTGTAGGAAAAGCCTGCAAATGTCTCTGCAACTTGATCGACGGCTGTTTTTTTTTTTTTTTTTTACAGTTAAAAGCATTTTCCATCAACTGTAGAACGGCTGTGAAGTAAATATAGACAATACTTCAGCCCTCTGTGGACCAGTTACTGACTTAAAACTGTACCATTTGGCAGAATTCAGGACTTTAGAAATAACACGTTACAAAATCTCAGAGCAAAACTATTTAATGAGACCGGTTGCTAACAGAAGGTGAAGTCAATATCTAGATCTTGTATAGTGGATCGTACATAAAATCTGAATTTTGAACATCCAAACTGTGTTTATCCTGTAACGGCTAAACACATATACACACCCGCACGCAAACACATTCACGCGCGCGCGATTTAATGAGGGAAAAGGTGACTTGTATTCCGTGGCGGGGGGGGGGGGGGGGGGGGGGGGGGGCAGCTTCCACCACGTTGCTGCCGAGAGCGCACACACATGTCAAGCAGACATGAAAAACACTGACGGGCACGCCACTAGTTGTCATGCCCGTCGCCCAACTCGCCTGTCCGGGACGTGGCCGGGCAAGCGGCGTTTAGGAACAGGTGGGCATAGCGTCTGTCAGCCCGGTGGAGATTGATGCCCAGAGCTGCTGCGCGGCTGGGTATTCTCTTACAACGCAGACAGCTGTGCCGAGCGAGGAGATGTGTTGTTTGTCTCGAACAGCCAAATAACACACTAGTGCATAGAAAACTGTCGCGTAAACCCGAACCACTTAGAACCAAGAGTGTACCTATCGATAACGTTATATAGCGTTAAGATTTTATTTGAACATGCTACACCGCCGAAACTATTTCGATTATTTTACCATGAATATTGTGTATTTTCAGACCAGTAACTAACCGGCAATTTCCAATCTCAGAAACTGTCTATTGACATCGCAAGAAGCACATAGATTGACTTTTGTGGCCTTGACTCCAGGGCAGATTGTTTACGTCCTTTAAACTTCGCTCTGCCCCATAGAGCCATAGAGTACTCTTCACCTTGATTACAATGAAATACCGATATTAAAGGTTTTATAGGATTGTATGATTTTATAGGATCATCAAGATTGGGGTACATTTAAAAAACACTGTTTTTCTTTCTACTTTTACTATTTAGCTTTTCCAAAGTTTCTTTACTATCTTTTCCAGTAGAACTTTATTTCAAATGACGTCCTCTTCATACATATAAATAATTTATTCATAGGAAATGTATAGAGTTGTCTGAGGACAACGTTTCACGAAGTTGAATAAAAAAACTTGTTTTCCTCAAATATTTGACCAATTACTTTACTTCCCTGTCGCATAACCAGAAACTACCACATTCCAAAAACTAAATTAATCTTTTGGATTGAGTAGCGCGCGGTTCTGTTGATAATCAGTGAAAGTATGTTGCCTTTTGTGATTGCTGGAATGACAAAGCTCAGCAATTCGATTACACAACGAAGCAAATCGCAACACATAATTGATGAGATGCCTTTGGCTACGCCAGTCTCCTCGGCTGTCAGATGAATTAAAATTCCACGTAGCACAAATCGAAGCGATGGGGAGATACTTGTTTCTCTAGACGTTACACTCATGCAGGTGTGTTGGGCGGGCATAATTGAAAGGCTCCGCTGGGATCTGAGCTTTAAAGCCACGCTGATGTTCGTCTTTATATCTTGATTAGTGTGGGGTTATAAGAGGAGTCAAGTTATTTAGAAAACACATTCTATCTGTATGCGCCTCAAACCTATTCCTGAACATGAAAAAAATAAAACAATCATAGTATACACTTAATAACGTCGCTGTGAAATGTTTTCGTACCGTGCTCAGGTATTCAAAGGCCTAAAGCTGAGCGCAAACATTTATTGTGAAAACGGTCAGAGCAATCATTCAAAATAATATCTGCAGGACCTCACGCTCAAAAAGGAACAGATTATCAGAGAGGAATCAGCACGAGGCACATGCTCACACTTACCCGTGCATTCCCATTCTTCCACGCGCGCCCACACTCACACACACACACACACACACACACACGTTATTCGTTCTTTTCGGGATGCCCTGTTGAAAACTGAGTATGTTTCAAGACAACGGAAACTCCTGGTCACATAAGAGTAATGATAATAATAACAGCAATAAAAAGTGACATGTTACATATCATGTAAAACTGCACATTACCATGAATATCATTAGTACTCACGCCTTTTGTGGATTTACTCCTTATTTTCAATGTGCTTATTAAGACAGCGACATTAGAGCAGCAGTGAAACGTTTGCGAGACTGGGTCTAAAAGAAAATTAAACACATAGACATTGATTTCATTAAATTCGGAGGCCAGTGTCTGGGGCTCCAGGCCTCGCCACTGTCATCATCTCTTTGCAGAACTTGAGAATGAACGCAAGGTGAAAGACTTATCTTTTGGACCCATTTCATTACGTGTCTTTCTCTTCTGTGAACCATGAAAGATATGAAATATTTTGTGCAGTTTACAAGGCGAAGAAAATGCTGGAAATGTCCGTGTTCTGTCTGTCTCAAACTAGTGTTTAGGTATATATAAATAAAATTCAAGTCCTTTTACTGCATTTGAACAGTCAAAATTCTTCCAAAATCTTGAAAAAGTAAAAGGTATGAGTGTTTTATAGCACAAAAAAAGTGCTACAATACAGAGTAAATTTCAAAAAACGGTACAGGGCCAGTGCATGAAAACCGAGTCTATAATGCCATTTCTTTTCATCTGCAATCAAGGCATCTTTGAACCCTCATTGTGGAGTCCATTAGGAGACAGCAAGGCAAGGGCACAAATAATAGAAGCAGAGCCAGACACTTTGTTCAACAATACAGCGCAGGATCGCACAGAGACTTCCGAGAGCAGTTAGATGTAGTCTTACCCTGCAGCCTGTAAGCTGCCTCCCAGCTCTTCACCGGATACTCTCTGTGTCTTGGCTCTTTTTAAGTCTGCATGGCATTAACTCTCTGTGCACAATAACCTAAAGCTTTTAGCATTTCTGTTCTTTCTAAGATATTTTTGTGAGACAATGGGGGTGGGGGCGCTGGGCATTTCTGTTCTTTTGTGTGCATTTCATTGAAAGGGGTTTGACAAAACTGATTCTGTAAAATATGAAGGTTTGCAGAATTTTTTTTGTCAGAGGGCACAGTGACCTGCACAGTGACCGGGAAAAAAGCACAAAGAATTTAAATTTTGCTCACAGATTTTTCCTTGAAAATATAAAAACAGCATATGTGCGAATGCAAATTACATTCTGTTCAAGCTTTTGTATCGAGTGGGACAAGAATGACATAAAGATGAATTGATGAAATTCAGTTCATTTCACACCTGTCATATGTTGACTCAAAAATAACCCATCACATTGAGAATTATGTCAGATTAACAGTTTTAGGCCTGATACACTGGGATATGAGTGAGACAAAGCATGTGAGCCTTATTCAAGTGAAAGTGAGAAACTTTTCCAAGTTGTTATTATTTCTGCGATGTTTACCATCTCTCCCTGACCTCCAAATTACTTTTGTTAGTGTTTTTTTTTCTTTTTTCTTTTTTAGCTTTGAATATCAATGCCCCAAAAGAGAAAACTCAGGAATTGGTGAACAGAGGCTTGTATGAGTCCTGTCAATAACTTTCTCAGTTATATCGCCAGGCAGCCGCAAAGGCTGCCAAGGTCTCAACAACATTCCTCCTTTGTTCTCTCTGATGTGACATCCTTCAGCTATGCCAGTAATTCCTGTTACTAATTAAAGCAGAAATGTGCGTGATGAACAAGCGCTTCAAAAAAGCCACAAAAGTAAAGGGTAAAAAGAAATGTAAAACTCTTTTTCACTCTCTTCTCCCGTCACGTCCACCTTTCAATGGTCAGTTTCAATGCTTTGCTGAGCTGATCTGTGACTTAATTCAGCTGGGCTTCATCAAAACCATAGCCTTTTTTGTGTATTGGTTGAGGGAATTTCATTCCAGTGGGACGTGCGGACATTGTTATCGACTTGTCAGTTCGTGAGGGTAAAAGGGAAAAAAAGGAGTATTCACTCATCAGACATTTGTTGTTAGCGGCGTTGAGACCGATGCTGTCGTACTCTGCGGTAAAACAACTACTCACCCTTGTGGACAACTGACGAACTGTCCAAGAGCCCCCCACAGTGTCAGCGCTTGCTTGTCAAGCACTGTTAATGCTGCGATAAACTGGAACCATCACATTACGATTCATTGCATTTGAAGGTTTCAGCTACAAAGTTTCACCATTTACATAATGTATTACTGACTCATTATGGTAGCTTACTGCCATCGCTACAACAAAAGCTTTGTGTGTGAAATATTTTAAACAATTATGACATGTTCAGTAAGGCTTAAGGGCTGATTAAATCACACTGGGCGCTCATATAACAAACTCATGATGAATTGGTATTTATTGGCATCGTACAGAATTTCAGCAGCTTTCCGGACTCGCATGTCACAGTGCATCTGAACAATTAAATAAGAGAGAGTCTGCGGCCTGTTTCCCGTCTGTTCAGGACTGAAACATTCGCACTAACAGGGTGAGACAGATTCCAAAATTGGTTATTGCTTTAGTGGCATCTGAGATGCTATTCATGTGCCCTACAAATGGCTGTTGTGTAAACATGATATAGTTCAATCAGTCTAATGTTTAAAAGTTGTTAAATGTTTGGATCTTTCAGGGGACTCCTAAAAGCAGAGTCCGTTCTCCCAATCATCGTTGAATACAGACCAGTTCAAGTCTATACGTCTTTAATGCGAGACTTTGAAACATCGTTTAATATGTGCAGAAAACGTGAGGGTGACCGTCCGACAGACAGGCGTGTAAAGAGGTGATATTTGTTTTAAAAGATCAGTTACAATAAATTAGGTAAGCCAAAATTTCAGTGTTTATATTAGCAAACAGATATACACACATGCGCAAGTGTGCGTGCATATGTATAAGAACTGTGACGCACTGCATGCAAGAACAGAACACGATGCGTGTTGTGTTACGGGATAAGTTAACAAGAGGTTTTTCCGCAGAATCTTAAGAGGGAGAGAGAGACCACCACAGAAACTGACTCAAGTGTCCTTCTCACAGAAAGAAAGGAACATTTTAGTATATCATCTTTAAATGGAATATTGATTTTGATTGAGTTTTGAAGGCCAAAAAGCCCCAGCTGATCTGCTGCTACCTTGAGAGAGAGAAAAAAAAAGCACAGTTGCATTTTTGTTCTTCTGAAGTATATGTTTGTGACCTTTACCTGTACAACATACATTACAGTCCAAACCAGCATATGCCCTTGGGAGATTTCAAACTCCGCAGAGATTTTTTAAAAGCTTCTGCCATTGTCTCTGGTGGAGGAGAGATGTATGTAACTCATGGTGTAGGAATGGTGCATGAGTGTGTGATGGTGTTGGTGGAGGAGAGAAAGCTAATGGTGTGGGAATGGTGGATGAGTGTGTGATGGTGTTGGTGGAGCAGTGATGTATATAACTAATGGTGTGGGAATGGTGGATGAGTGTGTGATGGTGTTGGTGGAGGAATTCTGGTGTTTACCCCAGAGTGTCAGTTCAAACATGAGGCGAGGTCAGATCCAATTCTGTTTAACTGAAGATTGTGAGTATGTGAGCGTGTGTGTGTCTCTCTGCGTGTGTGTGTGTGTGTGTGCGTGTGTGGTCTGAAAAAAACAAAAGAGGAATAACAGTACAGCAATTACTTTGTTGTAATGACATGAACAGGGAACAATCACAGTTTTACATGTACTGTCATGGTGGTAAATGACATCAACAAGTAACATTGGCAAGTTGCACACCAAGGGCGCAGTAGACTATATCATCCACTAGATGGCAGACATGATCTGGGAATGAAAGGACTAAGTGCCCGGCTCTCTTAACTAAAAAAGCTGAGTCATATTAAACCGTAATTATACTACCTGTTAATTGCACAAAAGCAAATAACAAGCCCGAACATGCATTATTACTTAGCCTTAAACATCAGGTAACAGGACGACAGTGTCTGATAAACTTATTCACAATGATATGTACAGGAAAATGATAACAGCGGCTGCCTTTCCAGCTGCAATTCATGACTAATGTAGCACACACAGGAATAGGAACTAACATTCAACAGGGAAACAGGGAAACTGAACTCAAGAACTACTGATGCGAGAATCCAAACCTTTGTGCATTTGTGTCTAATAGTGCTGATCCTATAATTCTGTGCGGTATTCAGGTCCTCTCTTAAAGGCCTAGTCTCTATCATTGCCGCCCCCACCTATGCTAAGGCAGAGACTCTCAGTTGGGGCCATGTGGGCCTCTGTGTTGCCTTCATCTGTGACCTCAGAGAGGGCAGTGAGATGGGTGGCCGCGTATAGAGTCAGTCCTTTACCTTCACCTCTGCAGTCCTGACACATCCATCCGGTCCAGGAACTGTTTTACTGACTCGGCCAACGAGCCACAAGGCCCGTGGGAGCTGTGGTGGGACAATCATGTGGACTATCCCCAGCGAAAGGTCCTGAGAGTCAGTCCTCCGCTTCTGTCATACCTGGAGGTTTGGTAAGCAGCGCCTCACGAAACCTGACCAGGAACGATCCGTGAGCATTTGGCTTTATCTTCACCTCCGCCGGCCCAAGAGTTCGGTTTACTGTTCAGGATCCCTTCCACTTCAATGAGGACAGTTCGGAGGATGGCTTTGAGTTCTTCAGTCTCTGACTAGGAGCGCAGTGTAGTGCAGAGAGCATTCTTTATGGATTTCTCTCTCCCATGCACCAAAGTGTGGTGCACTAAGTGGACTGAAGCAGCTGCTGCAGTTTAGGACTTTACAAAGGCCTCTCTTAACTCTCTCTTGCCACCCTGGAATGCAGGGGGGGGGGGGTACACTTTTAAATTATACCCCACCTCCTCTCTGTACATCTACCTATCTTGACTTGAAGTAGCCTGAAGCTAACCATGCCTGCACTATAGAAGATGAGTATATGGAGTCTGAGTTGAGCTGGTGGTAGGTTGGCCATTTTAGGGATGACGGGCTTAGCCCTCCACTTATGGGTCTCTGAGCAGCTGAACTGCAGCTTACGGATGGTTTCATGTCCTCTCAGTATCCAGAAAGTTCTTTGCGTTTCTGCGAATATGTGTCCTGGCCCTGGATGGCACAGCTTGCTGTTTTAGTGCTGAATCAGCAGCTTTGGCAGCTGGGTGATGAGGACCCAGGACGACTGGGTGAACTGAAGCGAAGTCCATTCCTTCAGCGCGACGTCCTTCAACTCAAAAAAAATCTGTTGGGACCCATTAAATTCCGGTGTAAACGTAAGGAGGCGACCGGGTGCGAGGTACAGGTTTCCCAGCCTTGGGCAGTTTGTAATTCTCTGGGAAGCCGTCTGTTCGAGCTCTCTCCGGACGATTTAGAACTCTGCTGCTCAGTAGTCCGTGGCGATGGGCTGACTAGTTTGGTCTGCTGCTCTCTGACTCTGCCCGAACTGTGGCCTCCGCCACCTCGTTCCAAGTGCTGTGTTCACTGGGATGCGGAAGGTGAGGGGCAGCGTCTCCTGAAGTGACACCGCAGAAAACGTTCTTACGGCGCTCAGTTTCCTCTTCGGGAATGTCAGTTTGGGGGTGTGACGGGCCACTAATTCTGGTTGGAGAGGGAATGGTGGAGCTTGGCTCCATCGGTTAGGAACAGACAACTCAGCCACTGGGGAGGAGAGGGAGGTGTGAATACACTGCTGTGGCCGGAGCTCCTCCTGGGGTACATGTGCTGGCCCTTGAAGTGTCCAGCCTCGTTGGGGGGGGGGCTTCCTGGTGGACCAAGGCGGGTTGGTTCAATGGGAGTTATCAGGAGTGGATGGTCTGCTCCAATTAATAGGAGAGGCTGAAGCTGGAGACCATGTAAGTGGCAGTATTTCTGCTGGAAATCCACTTCTGTGTAAGAGTGTTCTTACTCACTAGTGTTCTGCCAGACTGAGGCCTTTGGATGTGAAGGCATTATGAACTTGGTGATTCTTGCAAAACTTGTAGACTGAGGATTTTCTGAAGAACACAGAGGCACCATGGAGCCTCTTTAAATCTTGTCAGATTGTTCTTCAGGTCAGGTCCTCTGCTTGGCCAGTAAGGCCGAGTTTGTGGGCAGCCTCTGGTAGTTGGATCGTTCTCTCAAATCCATCATCAAGGACAGCATAGGTGTCTATCGTACGATTGTCACGGTGAAGCAGCACCTAGAGTACTTCTACGAGAGCACGACCGGAGCATTCAGGTTTGTCTGGGTGGAGGGTCTCCTGGGTGGAGCTCACTCTCCCTCTCCACCCTGCTATTTACCTCATGGAGAATCTGGAGGTGCTTCCTAATGCACACGGGACAGGGTTTCTTTAGTGTGCACTGTTGTCATAGCCTTCTCTTTACAAAGGACACAGTTCAGAATGTAGCATTTCCAGGCATAAGGACTCTGAGGTTTATTCATTATGTCAATGAGAATCTGATGTTTCTTTTTTTACTTTTTGTTTTTTTTTTTACTTTATTTCCCCAGAATAATTAAGATGACTCCCTGACTTCCAGCTTCTGGTCGCCATAACGGTCTGAGACATAATCATACTGAATGAATTCTAACATAGACCTGCCATAAACGTTCTCCGCCTCTACTTCAATAAATTCTGAAAGTGGATCAGAGAATTGGCAGGAAATTGCGCCCTCTGCTGTTTCATATGGTAAACCTCTGGTCCAGGATTATTACACTATTTTAAATTATGATTTGACAGTAATGCAGTTGAAATATTCAAAATTCAGTACTGCTTAATTTAAATTTCACTTGCTATTGATGTGAAAGGGATCATATATGGATGTCGATGGACGAACTGGGACGGAGAATAAAGGGATGACGTCCAACGCACTTTGTAATTTGCATAGCTCCAGAATGTCTCATAATCTTTGGCGGGGACTTTTAACTGATGCTTAAATGACGTTTCGATCAGAAACAGTAGGACGAATAAAACAAAGAAACGAACAAACATGAGATTGAATCACAATCATTCTTTACTTCATCTGCATTTGTGTGTCACCACGTCTCCGACAGTTTGTACAATACAAACTTTTAATCACTAGAGGGAGAAATAACTCCATCGAATCTACATAGGTTAAAAAAACGTTATCAGTTATGTTGCAGCACTGTGATGTTGGAATTTACGACGACTGATCCACCATGACTCTCTGAAGGAGAATAACATTACAGTGATATGAAGCTCGCACTGCACACTGAGAGGCAATCTCACGAGACTGCATTGTCACTGAAAGTAACTGAAGTCATTTAAGAATTACCCCTCTGCTTTACAACCCCATCGTCTCTAACTGCTTATAGGTTATGTTCCTCATTGTTGAACTTTTTACATGCAAAGCGAAGACCATGTTAAGCCGACATGAGTTCCTGTAAGAAAGGGAGGTCTGATGAGTTTAGTGTGGGATGAGATCACTATCACTCATCATCAGCTGTTCATTAGAGCAATTTCATCAGTTTTAATGGGATAAAGGTAGATCGGTGAGAGAGTTAACACATAGCCTACACTCGAAATAAAAATCAGCGCATGTAATGACTTTCACACAGCACTTTTTTCCAAATGAAGTTTTGATTCTTGCGTAGAAAGAGTGATCATTATAATTATCAAAGAGCTGCTGGCGGAGGAGATTCGCCGTTTAACATTGCTTTTAAAAAACGCGTTTTCGCTGAATGCGTAACTTTTCGTTTTTACTACTTGTTTCGTAAAACTGAACCTTTTCTGTTTTGTCGTTCTGGTCCCGGTGTATCTGGAACACAGTTGACAAGATTACCAGCGCCGTCGTTTAAAAAAAGTAAGATGAAAGGACTAATGTGAACAAGGAACAATGTATTCGTTTACCTGATTAGCGGTGACTAGGGCTTGGTTCATACCCTGTCTTTTTTATTATTCGAATGTTCGCTTTAAATAAGGTGCTGACACAGTCAGCTCACGCTTGTCTGTGCACGAATCCCTGTACATGTCTGTCGCTGTCTTCTCTCTTGAGGAAACCAGACCTGATGAACTGGTAGGGTGACCACTGGGTGCCGCATGCGGGAAAACACGGAAGAGTTCATCCAAGGAATTTTGAGTTACAAGCATAGACAGCTCCAAGGCTGTGTAGTTAGCGATTCTCCAGATCATACGAATTACAAACCTTCCTTAGTCTCAAATATGGTCCTTGAAGCCTAACAAATGCGTTTCCACGTTTTATTATTGTTTACAAGTCCCTCAAAGCTGAGATGTCCGGGAACGGAGGATTGTATGGGATCATTTTCATTTGTTCCACACTTCACACGTTTCTGTTCGCCGAGAATCTGGGTAAGTAACCAAAGCTAGCACAACACATTAGCTAAGAGAACTACTGCACCAAGTTACTTTACTTTATAGCTATCCTACATTTGTTGTGAATGGAGTAATTATTGATGGACTAACAGTTGTTCATGGTCTCTGATTACTAATTGAATATGCGCTCTGCATAAGACGAAATCCTGTATCTTAACTCAAGGGAAAAATTTGGCGAGAATCCGAATATGCTTTCTGTGTGTTGACCTTTGACAAATTGTTTGAGCCAAACTCGACGTGTCTTGGATCCTTAACGCCTGACCTTTTCTAACTTTACAGTCAGCAACCAAAAAGTGGAATTGTTTCAAAATTGAACGCATGTGAGTTACTAAGGCTGAATACACAATTGGTTAATCGACGGGGCTGAATTTGTGTAGAGCATGTCCTGAGACATGTTAAGTACCTTCTCTCTGAATGGAAAAGGGAAATCAGAATTAAAAATTCACCGTTTACCACTCGTCATGGTTCCATATAGCGTCACATAAACCTACCTCGTGGTAAAATTACTGTAATGCAAAGCTCTTTTAACCAATGGAGTGTTTCAACCAGTCAAGAATGTTTCGTTTTAACGATTAATTAGTGGTGGTCTGCTATGATCTCGCGATTTCACATATACTTTCTGTCTGAACGCCGGGTTTACGTGTCCGTCGGTATGTAAAGAGTTTTGTACAACAGTTTAAATTGTTTAGTGGATTGACTGAATTGTTGCCTGGTTGGGGGGGAAAGAACGTCTCACGTGCTGCGCGAAGGCAGCATTTACTGTATCAGATCTTCACAATAGGTTTCTGTTGAAGAGCTGATAATTGTGCTTAAGAGAAAATAAGATTCGGACTCTCAGACAGCAGCTAGTATGGACTTTGTAAATGTTCATCCTCCGCACACAGTGGTTGCCTGTTGTATATATTCTGGCGTTGCTTCTGAGAAGCTGACATGGTCTCCTGCCAGTGAGAGGACACCGTCAACTCCACAAAATTCAACAGTACCGCGTATGCTGTTAAAAACTAAAGAGCAGCCGGACCTGGTGTTTTTAGGTGGGACGTAGCCGTGTGCGGTTGATTGTGTCTTTATACTGTGTGTCCATAGAACCGCATGACTTCATGTCTCAGACGTTGGCTTTCTCCGTTACGCTAGAACTCAGCGTGAATAGAGCCACAGTCACATTGCCCGTACATGCTAAATGCTCTCCCATGTGAATATTTCTTTCTTTTCCTTTTTTTTTTTCCTCCTGGGGGCACTTAGTAGCCAGGTGTTCACTTAAATGGCTGACATAAATAATGCAAGCACCCCCCCCCCCCCCTCTTTTTTTTTTTTTTTTTTTTTTTTTAGTCCTCGGTATGAGAGTTTTCCGTTGTATGGAAACTTTTAAAACCATAGAGAAGGCTCCCATAGACTCTGCACATCTTTTTAGTCATTTTTTGTAGTTGAGTTTTACTCTGAGATTTTACTCTGTATGCATGTGTGTATTTGTTTGTGTATGTGTGTGTGTGTGTGTGCGCGCATGTGTTTGTCCGTGGTGTTCTTTTGTGCTGTTTAAAAAAACAATAAATGGTTGGTAAACAACCCTTTTAGGTAAGCAGATCTGGTTGCCTTCTGCATATAGCACAGCACATCACCATCAAAGCCCCAGTGTCTGGAGACACTCCTGTATTAAACAGACCCGTCTGGTCAGAGCCGTGGAGTGGTCACGTGGCCTGAATGGCTTAGCACCGGCTCCCTAATACACATGCAGCTGGGTTTTCTTTGGGTACGTCCAGTGGTTACTGGATGATGTCATAGCTCTCCCACCTGCCCTCAGGTGGGTACATCCTGTTTACATTTTTCCAGCTCACTGCAGTCAGCAAGCACCGCACCACATCTGGACCGTGTTCAGCTCCTGCCACAAAGGCTGCTGTGTGTGCGTGTGTGTGTGTGTGTGTGTGTATGTAGTAGGGCGTATAATATATATATTGTGGATATGTTTCACTGACATAATGTTGGCTAACGTCAGATGCCTGCTTGTATTCGACCGCCTCATTAGCGCATAGACAACCTCATGTTCACCTTACCCTTCAGTGCTGCTGACAGTCAGATCCTCCTCATCATGTGTCATTTTTTCACTGCCCCCCCCCCCCCCCCCCCCCCCCTTCCCCTCCCCTCAAACATTGGCCAGCGAAGCGCTGACTTTGTGTGGGAGTGAGAGATGCATACAGAAGCACTCTCTGTAACTCCAGGGCTGCTGGTTTCACTGGTCCCAGCTGTCAGTTGGTGTTGGTGCAGTCACAGGTGTCAGTGCTTAGCTTGTGTGAGAGACACTAGCTTAACTTAACGGTAAAGCAAGGACAAGACACACACCCATCCCCACACCCCCACCCGTTCCTCCCCAGCGTGGGAGCCTGTCCTCCATTCACCACACACGTCCTCTGGCCTTGGGCAGGGGCTGCATGATGGCCCTGGCCTCCAGCAGCTGACCATTCCAAGCCTCCACACCTCTCCTGCCGTCCAATGGCAATGCCCATACGCTCTCTCTGCAGTGGGGCCAACTTCACTCTCGGCCTGGATGGCTGCCTCGTCTGTTTCGCCATAACTCAAGTATACGTTTCTGGAGGTGGTGCCTCACTAAAAAAAGAAAAAGAAAAATAGCTTAATTTATTGTATAAGGTTGAAAGAGAGAGTGTTTTGGGTGTCTTTGTCAGTGCTGAATGCACTGTTCATTGCTGGCATGTACAGGCTAGTCTCTGCTCAACATCTGATTTCATTAGACAGTTCCTTTCCTATTCGGGTACATCACTGGAACAAACAGTATGTTCATTCAGAATGATCCCGAACAGCTTTGATAAAACGGAGAGGGTAACTCTTGGTTCATATGAATGTGTTTGTAGTAACGTAATAAAATCCCCAGGATTTTCTGTGAATCTCTGTGTCGTGTAACCTGTCAAGCTTAAAAGGGGAAACCCAGCCCTTCTCATGATTTTTTTAAAAGAACTTTTTCACCAGGAAATGATTATTTGATGATCAAGGAATGATTTTAGATGATCTTCAACCACCTTAAACACTCTCCAAACTAAGCTGATTGACTATGTCACTAATAGCCATGGCTTCATTGGCACTGAATGTCCAAACAAAAGATTTTTTTTTTTTAATGGTTAAATGTTTAAATAAACACAGAGAACTGTCATTTTCCAGTGTGAAGTTTTCTGAGTGGTGGGTAATCTTGTTATTACCCCCCTCCATTTGTTAACAAGGCGGCCAGGATGCACCATCCTTTACTGTCTGTCGTTTAGACAGGATGTAGAGCTGATTCCTCTCACTTAGCCCACAAAAGTCAGGCGTTATTGTTCTCACTGAGTATCAAAATATAAACAACAAAAAAATAAGTCAATATTTGTCCACTCAGTTAAAGGTTGGGAGGGTGGGGGGAGGTGGTGTTGTTGATTTAATGAAGAGGTAATTGTCCAAATCACAACAATCAACGTAAGTGTTCCCCTTTAAGGACGTGGGCAGAACTGGTCTGACAGGTTCCCACTGGTGTGTGGTAGAAGTCATGGAGTGTTTTTGTTAACTTTCTGTCGTGGGCTGATCTATGTAGTTCTTTCAATTTTTCTTTTTCTGTTTGTCTCGTTCAGATGACGGCTGTGGCCACTCTGTCCTGGGTCCGGAGAGCGGTGTTCTCTCCTCTAAAAACTACCCAGGCACTTACCCCAACAACTCGTGGTGCGAGAAGGTCATCACGGTGCCTGGCGGCCAGGGCGTATTCCTCAGATTTGGCGACCTGGACATCGAGGGTCAGGACTGCGAGTCCGATTATCTGAAGATCCTAAAGTGGCCGTACGGACCAGAACACGGTGAGTGGTTCTCATGACTATCCTCCTCCTCATCACCATCACCATCATCATCTTCATCATCATCTTCGATTGATGGTGGAGGCGTCGTCACCGCAGACCTGTTGGACTCAGCAACTCAATACTAGCATGTGTCTACAATCTTCAAAACTTGGTATTAGACAAGGGGAATCAGGAATCAGTTCAGTTCAGGATATGTTTTGAAAATGTAATGCGTGTAAAATCCTCTAAAAACTAATCGCATTTCCATTTATTCACTGGAGTGAGAGTATGCTGGATGAGGTAAAAAAAATTGCCCAAAGATATGATTAAAATATTTCAGAGAAAGCACAATGTGCAAAGAGCAGTCGCATGCAGTTTTCTGTTCCATTAATCCAGATTGTCGTCGAGTTTTGCGCTATACTTTTCCGTACCTGTTTCCTGTGCGTTCATACTGGTTGATTCATATGGTTGTAGAGTTAGGCTGATTCTCTTTGGATGAGACATGCTCACATTAAGTGTTTCTATTTTTGGGACTGACTGTGTTTCCCCAAGGGAATTGTATCATGATGGTGCCAGGTGTTGTGGAAGTGGTTTTCTTTCTTTCTTTCTTTTTCTTTTTTTTAACTCGTACGAGGAAACGACATCTTCTTTTCGTACACGGCAGTGCAGTATCAAAGGCGAAAAAATTTCCCACACGTGTGGCTTCATGAAGGCTTTAGTATGACCTAACTGAAGAATAACAGTGTTACATCAGTGCATCTGAGCTCCTAGTCTGTTAGCTGAATATAGACTGCCTCTGAGCGCATGAACTCCTTTAAATTGACTGCCTGCATTTACACGACTGTCGAGAGCAGAGCAGAGCAGAGCGGCATCCCACAAAAACGCGGCGTTCCCCTTGGGCCTTTAGCCAGCTTCGGTAACGGTTTGTTCCTCTCCGGTCGAGCGTCTCAGAGCGAGACTCGATGAGCTTTCTGCGGACGGTCTGAAGGCCGCGACGCCCTCGGCCAGAGCGGAACGGTGAGTCGGCAGCGGAGGCGGTTTGATAAGAAAACCACAAGCGCTCGGGCAGGAACAGAATGCCCCTCTGCCAACTGAAGCGCGGCGTGCGTGTCAGGGGACGTTTGAAAACTGGCACCGGAGATATCGCGTTCGCTCTCTCGAACGAATGAAAGTCCGTCGTTTCCTGAAGAATGTCGTAAAATGAGACAGAAGAAAGCAAATTAGCTTGGAAATCTGCAGACCTGTCTCGTATTTTGAAGGACTTTTTTTTTGTATCATTTGCAACAGATTCGTTGTCCAGACAATCGTAATCAACGTTCAGAATTCACTTGGGAGGGTTTTAGGGCAAAGCTGACCCTTTTTCCTGGTATTCTGATACCTTTGTATAAGAGAAGACCGAAAAAAGCGTTCCTGATGGATGTACTTGGGTGTAATTTGAGTGTCTTTCTCCCACCTTTAACATGTCAAGCCCTGAGAAAACTGATGCAAACCCTAGACATCTTGTGAGTTTGAGCTGCTGTCCTGACTGGTTGGGCTGACTGTTGATTTACAGATCAGGTGAAACAGAGCCATGCCGTTTGTCACAGGCCCCTAACGCAGACAATGCCCCGGTGTCATGGTTTTAAACTCTGGGGGGAGGGGGTGGTGTTGGAGGACAGGGTGTGGGGTGTTGGGGGGGGGGGGGAGTCTTCACTCTTCTTTTGTTTGGGTCGGAAATCATTCATAGTATGATTCCTGCCCTGGACAGAGGAATGGATGATTTTACCCTGCCTCCTTTTGAAAGGTAGGGCAGAGGACAATGTTCAGGTGATCGTGGGGCGTGTCCGCCAGGGGGTTTGTGTGTGTCACGGTGGGCGGGGCAGCGGTGAGTCCTAAAGGTGACTAATGACCCCGCTGGGAGCAGTGCGGTTGAGGTGGGAGAGCCTGAAGCAGAGCCTGCTGGGCAGGAAAGGCTGCCTGCCCGCCCCAGGTCTGGTTTGTCCATGTCGGCCCCCCCACCAGTCTGAACACACACAGCAGTGATGTCAGAGCTCCTCCTTGGCCACCTCTGCTGGTCTATCAGTGTGAGAGAAATGCCCTCCACAGTGCTTTGTCTGAGTACGCTATGATACACGTTCACGATCAGTGTCCTGTGTGTTCCAGTGTGTGTGTGTGTGTGTGCAATCACGGAGATTTACATTTATCATCTCAAATGTGTGCTCAACTGCCTAATGCTTTATACGTGTTTAAAACACCTGTCATAAGTATTTGAAAGTGACGCATATCCACAAATATGTACTCAATGCTGATTCAGCGTTCTGGTATGTCAACGCTCCCCTCGTATGAACCCTTTGGATTGTATTTTTGTTGTTGTGGTTGTTGTTTTAAGTGTTCGATGCTAGCGTCAGGATTGACTAAGACCTTTCTCTTGCCTCTGTTTGACCTGTTAGTGTACGGGCCGTTTTGTGGTAATCTGAAGTCCCATCCGAACCTTACGGTTCTCTACGTCGACGCCAGCGAGGTCACGGTCCAGTTCCGGAGCAGCAGGCACATCTCAGGACGAGGCTTCCTGTTGACCTACTCCACCGGAGAACACCGAGGTACGTCTTCAAGTCACATTGTCTTCACCTTTCTGACTGACTTTTACAAACCCACTTCTGTAAATTAAATTAGATTATAATAAAATAAGGCTCCCATAATTACAGTTTTACTGTTTCAACTTAGGCTGAACATTCCATCTGTTACTCTTTACATTTCAGACCTTAGGATATATGTGTGTGTGTGTGTATTTATATATATATCTTAAGGTCTTTTATGTATTTATAAATATTTTTCAATGAATGGCTTTCCTGTCCTTTATGATTTCATGACCGCTGTGAGGGCGTCGTGATGAAGCTAAGTTCAGACTTGGTTGTGTGTTAGGCCCTCAGTTAGGCCTTTGACTCTCACGACAGACAGGTTCTGAACGGTTCAGTCACCAGAACACTCAGGACCCAGGTGTAAACCCTTACCCGGCGTCCATTTAGCTATCGCCGTCACGTCACACCACACCATGTCCTCTGCTCTGTCCAGTGTCCCGGTCCGTAAGACGTATGCATGTGTGTCTCACGGATGACCTTTGGTCTCCCTTCTGCTCAGTGGGAGTCATGCGGCTCCTCTGGTCTGTGTCTTGACATGCCTCCTCCTCCTCCTCCTCGGCCGGGGACGCGTTCGCAGCTTCTTCTTCTTCTTCTTTTCCTTTCTTTTCCTTTTTTTTTTCTCTCTCTCTCTCTCTCTCTCGGTCTGCGTGTTGAGACATAGACACAAACTCCCAGATAACACACAGTTACAATCAATCTCTGTGAATCAGTCATGTCTCAACCTCTCAGCTGACAGTGCATGTCTCTCATTGTCTCTGTGTGTGTGTTTTTCCTGATTGTTCAGACATATATATATATATATATATATATATATATATGTGATCGGGTGTGTGTGTGTGTGTGTTTGCCCCAAACTGCTGAAGGAAGAGGGCTATTCATCCTGTTGTGTGACTTGTGTCCTGTTGTGCTGTTGTTGTGTTGAGGCTGGTTTCCTGTCACTGTGGAGTCTGAGGAGACAGAATTTCCATTTTTACCCCCTCACTGCTCCCTCCCCTCACTGCTCCCTCCCCTCTCTGTGTCCCTCCGCAGACCTGCTCTCTTGTCTGGACAGAGGCAGCCATTCCTCAGCTACAAAATACAGGTAACTCTCTCTCTCTCTCTCTCTCTGTCTGTCTGTCTCTCTCTCTCTCTGTGTGTGTGTGTGTGTGTGTCTGGCTACAAGGTATTGAGCAGAAAAGCCCAACAGTGTGAATTTTGCTACCCCTCCATCTTAGATGTTTTCAAATTTTGCATTTTCATTTTCATCCCTGGCACATTTAAGTTTTTGTTGTGTGTTCTGTTGTGAGCGACAGCTGAAATGTGATTGGCCCTGGTTCTCTGTTTTGGAAACAGAATCAGCTCTCAGTATAGAGAACCAGATGGCTCTCCTTACATGTGCTCCATATGCAGATCCTGGACCCATGTTGTTTACTTAATTCAGTCAGCTCTCGGACTGATATGGATCTCACACAAATTCATATTCATAGCAGTCAGACGGACACGGATTAGGAGCCCTGTGGAATCAGAGCCCGGCTGTTGAATTCAGCTGTATAGAAAGCAAACCCTCCTGTTCCTCATACATCGACTGGAACACAGGGACAGATATGTAGCTCCATACCCATATGCCTCATCCCCTCACGCGTACATTCTGTTACTTCGTCCGCTGTATAACTAACACAGTGAGAATGTCCGTCTGGACAGAAAAACACACAGCCAACAGAGTTAGCGTGGTTGGCTAGGCTATCCCATGCATTAACCTGCTGCAGCGCTCACCGGTATCTGGCTCAGCCTTTGTGTAGACTGGTGTTTTTTTATTTTTGTGTGTGTGTGTGTGTGTTTAAGTGGAAGAGAGATCAGGAGACAAACCTCATGGTTACCGCTCATTCTCCATTGTCTCCTCTCACAGGAAGTACTGCCCGGCCGGCTGCGGTGCGGTGGACGGATACCTATCCGGGGATGTGTCTGAGGGCTACAGACATGTGAGTCAATGCCCCACTCTTCTCCTCACTGCCTCCTTACTGTCCGTGTTTAAGTGAAGCACGATCCCTACATAGCCAAGCTGTCCTGAAGGGGTGTGTGTGTGTGTGTGTGTGTGTGTGTGTGTGTGTGTGTGTGTGTGTATGTTGGGGGGGGTGTCAAAACTGCGATGGAAAAGGTAGTTTACAAGACAGAAATGTCTATCTGTGTGTCCTGGAACACTCCAGCCTACTAGCTAGCTTGACCATGTCTACTGTAACTCTCTTTTGCATTGATTGTCTTGGGATGGAGTTGTGTGTGTGTGTGTGTGTGTGTGTGTGTGTGTGTGTGTGTGTACTGGTGCCCTCAGGCAGTACAGCACTGTGGTCACAGGGCCTCTTGTTTCCTGAAGTCACTCGTTGAATGTTGAAAGCCGTTTACATAATAGCGTTTTTATGCTGAAACAGGGTTAAAGCACTGGCTTACCTCAGAGTTTGGCTAAACCCCTGTGTCCAGTTCACTGGGTCCCCTCACACGGTCTGTGTGTGTGTGTGTGTGTGTGTGTGGAATGGGATTATACATTCTGGTATTTAGACACTAGTATGCATAGTACTGTACAGCTTAGCACTGTGAGCAGCTTAGCTACTGTAGGTCAAATCCATATTGAATAGACATTTGTATGTGCTACACTGTTGATTGGGTCCTTCCATCAAACCTTGGTCATTAATCAGAATTGAACCAGTGCGTGAAGAAACAAGTGGCTGTTGTTAAAAAGAAGAAGAGAAATGAGGTATTTTTTATGCTAATAGAGCCCCACTCTCTCATTCTAACTTTAATATCTTATAGTACATCGATATGAAGCAGCAGTAGACCAACTTATTCCAATAATAATATTGTACTTTAGTCTCTATTCCACCCCTTTGCCCCATCACCTCCACCCCGTCTACCCCTCCGCCCCTGTCCTCCAGATTCTGTCTGTTAATCCGCTCAGCAAGACCGTTGTGAGTAAGGCCTCTTCACTTCTGTAGCTCCAGCCATGCAGTGAGTCCTCTGTGTGTGTGTGTGTGTGTGTGTGTCAGACAGAAGGGGAGAGAACTCTAGGCCCACGGCGGGGGGTCTCTCCTAACAATGCGTGGAGATAAGGAACCTGCTGCTGTCGGCTTTGACGTGTGGGCGTGTTTTTTTTTTTTTTAAATAGAGAGGCTTTAGGTGTCCCTGCAATCGATGAGCGCGTGTGTTTGGTCGCGTTTGTAAGAGCGGATCAAGCGTGGGTCTCTTAAACCAGAGACGATATGACCCTGCTGCGTTTTTGTGTTCGTTTAAAACGTCACCGAGTCCTAGATTTCGTTATGGAACTGCACCTTCGGGTCTGAAGCCAACAGCTCCAATACAGCAGTTCTTTAAGTTCCCAAACTCTATTAGACTTACGCTGAGTCAGAACACCGTTCTCTACAGTTGAGTCGCAAAGGACACAGAATATCTACGGACACGCAGATCAGCTCAGTGCACAGAAACATAATATAATGAGTGTTCAGGATGTTTTTGGATGACTTAATGTGACCCGGAGGTTTACCGCACTGGTATTGGATCAGAATTGAGAATGGTTCCGTTCATGCATTACGGTAATTGGAGCTGTGAAGGTCGTCGTGTCATAATTTCGACAGGCCCGCGCCAGGCCTGGGAGTCACCTCCGGAGAGTTTATTGACACGGCTACATCCTCCACACGAAGCAGCCTTCTGCTTTTAGGTTAATGATTGACTGGAATGGAGCGCAGCGAGGCCGAAGCTGAGAGAGCAGGGGTACCAGGAAGAGAGAGTTTGCACCACCAACAGAAATGCCCCTGTTTGTTTGTGCCCCAGAGTACGACCTTGTGAGGCCGGGCTTAAGCGCAGAGCGGGTCTGAAACACAGGCGCATTTCACACCGTAACTCGGAGCTGTAGCTCTTCCGGTGTTAGTGTGGCATTGCAGTTGATTGATACAGTCTGTCACAGAGAAGAAAGTGGTCTGTAATTACGCTGTTCTCCTGGATTAATGGCCAGGTTGATGATGCAGATCAGCCTGAATGGTGAGCAGCTGTGTTCCTCTTTTTTTTTTTTTTTTTCTTCTTTTTTTTCCCCTCAAATAAGACACAATGCGCCCGTTGTTTCCGCGTCAGAATAACTGCTCCCGCTGGGGGGTCAATTAAGCTTAACAAGCGTCTGTAGACCACCCCCAGATCCAACACAACCAAGCCCGCGCTGTACGGACCTGAGTGAATCTTCTCTCTCGTGGACTGGTGGCCTGAGATTTGGGTTTATAGGAGAGCTGAGAGAGAGAGAGAGGGAGAGAGAGACACAGAGAGAGAGAGAGAGAGTGCGAATCGCGTGAGCGTGTAACGCGTCACAGATGTTCTTTGATGTTTTAAGTTGTTGTTAATGATCTATGATTGTTGGTAACCCCACCCTAATGAGCCCCTGTGTTGTCCACATCACAAAAGTCACTTTGAAAAATACAAATGATCCGCAACTCTTTCCACCTAGCGAGAGAGGGGGGGGGGGGGGGGGGGGCGGGGGGAGAAAAAGAAATGCCATTAATCTGTAAACGCCTCTCTAAGCTGAGCCCACCCTTCATGCTCACCCCTAAAGGAAGCTCTTTTTCTCATTCAGGGTGTTATTCCAGAGGTATTTGCTCTGACAAAGCACTGCTTTCCTTAACAGCGTTCAGAAAGGCATGTTTGTAGCATTCCTGTCAGCTACAATCACCGTAATTGTTGCTCCTGAATGAAATTACAATGCGTCCTTCTTTCACACTTTAATTGAACTATGCCACAAGTGAAAATGCACAGGGTTTTTTTTTTTTGTTTTTGTTTTTTTTTCCCCTCCCTGTTTTGCACTCGTTCCGCGGATAGCGGCATGTCCGCGTAAATTTGATTGAAATGCCTGAGTGAGAGCAGCTGACCAAGATGAATGGATGGAACTAGAAAATGCGCCCGTAACATCTGTCATATGCTGGAATGTTCTCTCCTGGGGTATTACCTCTGCAAATAGGTCCCAAAATATGAAAAGAATGAAGAGTTGGGGGAGAGAGAGAGAGAGTCAGAGAGAGAGAGAGCGAGAGAGAGAGAGAAAGGATCAGTCTAGGGGGGTTGATATCCAGTTACAGTCCTGCCACATTTAGACTCTGTTTTCATTCAATCCCAATTGTTCAGATAGATTCCTCCTCGTGGTTCATATTCTTGAAAATGCCTGTATTTGTGTGTGTTCATGCGTGTGTTTGTGGGTGATTTTGTGCGTGTGTTTGTGTGTGATTTTGTTCGTGTGTTTGAGCATGTGTTTGTGCGTGTGTTTGTGGGTGATTTTGTGCGTGATTATGTGTGTTTGTGTGTTTGTGCGTGTGTGTGTGTGTGTGTTTGAGTGTTGTGGGTGATTTTGTGCGTGATTATGTGTGTTTGTGTGTGTGTGTGTGCGCGCGCGTGTGTGTGTGTGTGTGTGTTTGAGTGTTGTGGGTGATTTTGTGCGTGATTATGTGTGTTTGTGTGTGTGCGCGTGTGTGTTTGTGCGCGTGTGTGTGTGTGTTTGAGTGTTGTGGGTGATTTTGTGCGTGATTATGTGTGTTTGTGTGTGTGCGCGTGTGTGTTTGTGCGCGTGTGTGTGTGTGTTTGAGTGTTGTGGGTGATTTTGTGCGTGATTATGTGTGTGTGTGTGTGTGCGCGTGTGTGTTTGTGCGCGTGTGTGTGTGTGTTTGAGTGTTGTGGGTGATTTTGTGTATCTTTTCCCCTCTTAGATGTCAGTTTTGTGTAAAGCAGCGGTCCATGCTGGAGTTATACTGGATGAACTGGGAGGACCCATTACAGTGGAGGAACACCCAGGCTGCAGTCACTATCCTGCTGTACGAGCCAATGGAATCCAGTCTAAAGAGTGAGTGTGTTTTTCTTCTTTTCTTTTCTTTTTAACTCTATGTCATACAGACTGACTACAATGTGTTAAACATTTTTAGTAATGTTCAGAACCATGTTGGCAAATCTTAGCATATGATGAAAGGATTGTTTAAAATTTTGTGTCCCCGTCACCAAAAGCGCTCTTGCAATCAAAAGCATTCGTGTAGAAATTTCTGTTTGGTCTTAATCCGACGTTTGAGAAATGAACGGATGCGCTTCCTACGCTTAAGCCTCCTAGAGCTTTCTTTAAGAGACGGTCTAGACTCGAATGCCGTCCAGCGATAGAGCGTTAAACTCGAGGAATCCAATAACGAACGTCTAATTGAGAAGCCCGCGTCGACTGCGTGGGTGTCAGTCCTGCTGAATCTCCGTGTTTCAAACGGATGCTCCGTGTGCCGTCTGTGACCTTGACATGCTGTCCGTGACCTTGGCCTGCCGCTTCCACGACAGAGCTGCATTCTGATTGTTTTTTGTTTTTTTTTCCTTCTGGGCCAGAGGGAGGATGAACATTCCTGCAGTCATGATGAATGAGTCAGAAACAACCGTTTGTCAGAAAAAGCCTCGTGTCTCCCCCACAGATTAATCACTTAGAGGCAGAGAGGTAGAGACTGAGAGAAAAATAGATGTTGCTACTCATTGCTGAGTGTTGGACTGATAGACTGTTGGGAAAACTCTAGGTGTATGTAGTACAGTCATATACAGAGCTGGCTAACATCTAACATCTTGTGATTTAAAACCTTGAGAAAATGTACCTCTTGTATTTAAGCTTTTAAGATTGTTATACATAAGGCATACAGGGGTAGGCAAACACCTCCCTGTAATGTGAACGCTATGACTGAGAGTTCTCTGTAAAAAAAAAAAAAAAAAAAAAAATCCATGTGGCATTGATAAGCTCAACAGTGTGATTTAGCTCTGGAATGACCTTACATTGATTGAGTGTCCAGATTACTGAGTGCTGTGCTTCAATCTGACCCTTTGAAAATGTCAGATATGTCAAAGCCCATTGTGTGTGTGTAAAGAAAACAAACAAACAAACAGAAAAAAGAAGTGTGTTAGTATTGTGTCACCAAGCCCGACAGCTGCCCATGCTGATGGGAGTCCCAAAACCATTCAGATCTTTTTGAAAAATTTAACTTGAGCTCTGCTGTGCTCTAATCTACTCAGCGCCTTTTCTGTGGAGTATGGGTTTTCTTTTCTTTTTCTTTCTTTTTTTTTCTAGTGATTATTTTATCACTCACACTTGAGAATAAAGGATCAATTTATCTAATAATTAGAACTATTTAGTGATTTGATATTGATAAAAGAAATTAAAAGAAGAAGTTGCCCAACTAGTGCTTTATAGGTCCAATCTTAAGAGTCTTCCAGTCTAAGTAATTCCATCACACACTACGTTAACAAGCACATTCCACACACACACCATGCCCACAAAAGGGTTATGCAAGATTTTATGACGTTTAATTACACAAATAAAACGTGAACGCTTAATTCACAAGTTAGGGAAATACCAGGCCGTCAGTTCAGGATGAGCTGTTAGCTCGATAAGGCTCAGGACATTAGACCTACCTGCTGTTTTAAAGCGGTACCTTTTATTTTTATCTTTCTTTTTCTTTTTTTTTTTTTTTTTTTTTTTGGCCAAAAGCAGTGAATAGTTGAGTTGTCTTAACTTGATGGTAACTGTAACATTCAAACGGTATTTAAAGCGGAGGTATGCGAGCTATGAAAACGCACTGATTCGATTGTGCTGCGCTGTTAAGACAAGTTCACCCTCATAACTCAGCTTGTTGTCAGCTAGACATTACGCGGAGTTTACCCGGACAACTGGTGTTTCCAAAACCCTAAGCCAGGAATCAAACGCGTTCTGCACTAAAGCTGATTATGCTGGGTTATGTAAGAGCCCCCGGGGTCAACTTCAGTCTAATTGGAAAATAAGGATCAATATCCACCTCAGTAATCACTTTCCACTTGAGAAATGGTCTTTGTTACATCCGGAAATTTGAATGGCTCTCAGAAGTGGGTATTGCAGATATATGAGTGTGTTTCGAATTGGATTAACCCACTGCAGTATGCTGTAGAATCCACTAAATGACTAAAGTCCTCCCCTACAATTATATTTAAATGTTAAACAGTTGATGATGGGTGTTATTAAGTCCGTTTGAGCTCATTTGCACTCTACAGTGCAGATAAGCTTAATTATTACTATCCCATCAGCTGAGATGTTAAGCCCAGATGTTAAAAATGGTTTTTATACCTTTCCTCCTGTAGCTCATCTGTGTGGCTGAGATAATTATGAAATCGCTGTCGTGTCTAGGAAGCCTTATGAAAATGACAGGTTTTTAAGTAAGTAGCTGAGAGACGCGCGATTTCCTCACTTCGACCCCTGTGATTAAACACACAGAGCTGTCCGCCGTGCTCCAAATTTACCCCCACCCACCCCCCCTTCGTCTGTAAAGAGAGAGAGGAGGAGGAGGTGCTGGGGAGGACAAAAGAGAGAGGGATCAACCTAACGTGGTTTTTGGGAGGGGAGGGAGATGGTGGGGGGTCTGCTCCTTTGTGGCCCCAAATGGGTGTTACCCTCTCACGTCGAGTCCTTCATTTATCAAAGCAGTTGTAATCATGTCGCCTAACAACTCATCTCTGACAGATATCTTCTTCTCTTCTCCTCTCCTCTACCCCCCCCCCCCCCCCCCCCCCCCCCCCCCCCCCCTACAGTGGCTCTTTGTCTGACACCCTCTTCACGTTTGTCACCAATGGTAAGCAATTTTTTTTAAATGAACTTTTTTTTTTTTATCTATCTATCTATCTATCTATCTATCTATCTATCTGTGTATCTATCTATCTGTGTATCTATCTGTGTATCTATCTGTGTATGTATCTGTGTATGTGTCTGTCTGTCTGTCTGGTTGTCTTTAAAGAGGTCACTGCCCAAATGAAATCTTACTGTGTTAGTAAATAGTGTCGTAGTGGACTGACAGAAAGACTTCACAGTTACATTACTAGATATTGGTAGCGTTAGCCTCTGTCAGATTTCGTCTGAGGTGAGGTGACTCAGACAGCCGTAGTATGTGCTTTAAACCAAACCATTCGATGAGCACCCTTGTCCCTGTGGACGGGAGCATGTCCGTGCTGTGAGACATCACTCCCGTCAGGACAGAAATACTTCACTGTAGTATGATGCAGGTGATGACTCAGAATGGCTCTGTGCTGATTTGTGGCTACCTGTGCCCTCTGAGGGGTTAAGCGGAGCTAAGCCACGCCAGAAAAATGAACCCCAGACTACAGGGTTAACCCAGCTCCCAGAACTTCTCATCGTGAGGAAACCAGCGCTCAGGCCACACACACACACACACACACACACACACACTCACTTACTCATCCGCATGTTGAGTGCTTAGTAAACCATGGCTCATTTGGGCACATGCCATGTTTTGGCCCAGGCTCACTCGATCACCCTGTGTGTGTGTTCTGCTCCTCTCCTCTCACATACATGCCTTTTTTTTTTTTTTTTTTTTTTTTAATTTAAAGTGTAGGGAGCAATGTATTCACCGCAGTCCTGACTGTTCAGGAGCCCTCTCTGTGTGAAGTTCCCTGGCCTCTCTGGTCTTGATAAAAGTGCCTGATGAAGGTTTATCTGTTTAGCTTTGTATCTCAGACCCCATGCATAGCTTTTTTGGGGACTGTTAACACAGGCTGGCCTGGTTTAATGCGTCACTTTTATTAGGCTGGTATCTGTGTACACACTGTTCTGAAATAAGGAAGTTGCTTAATCAGACACTGGTGAACAGACGAGTTGTAAACCAGTTTGGGAAATGGAAAAAAACAAGGGGAAAAAAAACCCCTGTTGGATGGAGTGGTGGGAATCTCTTGTCTCTTCTGTTTCTGTTTGTTTGTTTGTTTGTTTGTTTGTTTGTTTGTTTTTTGTGGAGTTGTTTGAATCTGTCACAGTAAGACTTCAGCCAGGCCAGAGACAAGCCGCTGCAGTCGGCGTCTGCCAGGTTAATCCAGTGGCCTCACGGGCTTTTCCCTTCAAATTTACTCGTTTTAAAAAAACAAAAGAACCCTGATAGTTCTTCTTCCTTGGTTCTCTAAACGGTGAAAGTGTGTTTTCCATACAAAGTTAGACACACTTTTTCAGGGTCAGTCCCCACACCTGTTTTCAAGTACTAAAATGGTACTAAACTTTTTCAAGTACTAAAATGGTACTAAACCTTTTTTTTTTTTGGTTTAACGGTGCACTTCTGTAACCGTGTTTTGAGGCTTCTCATTATCTGTAGCGGTCCGGCGGTTGCCACACAGCGTCGGGGTGGGCACGGCTGGGTCGATGGCTCGTGCAGAGCGGGACAGAGCCGCGCTCTCGGCGTTGGTAGATTAACGCGGGCGTTGGTAGATTAACGCGGGCAGGAGAACCAATGAGCTGGCGCAGATCCTCCTCCGTCCAATTAGCCAGAACCGAGACGGCGCAGCTGCTGACGGCCGTGACAAACGCTTCCGTTAAATCACCCCCCCCTGCCTCAACCCCCTCACCCCCTCCATGAATGTCATCATGGGCCTCTTCAATCAAGGCCATCTCATTGGCCCCCCGTTGACTCTGCCTTTCTACACCCCCCCTCCTGCACCAGGGCTGCTTAGGATGGACCGCAGACCGACATTCCACCATCCACAAGTTCGATTCTGGAAGAATCTGGTGGTTAGAGCCTGTTTTACATGCCGGATATCTTTGCTAGTTTTGCACCCTCAGGAAGAACTTTTCCTTTTTTTTTTTTCATTTTCTGGTAACATTACATTATGTTTGGACTCCATGTGGGTGCTTTGAAGTGTACAGATGGTGGGTTTTTTCGTCCTCCTACTCTTCCTGTTGAATAAGTGCATGAGTGAGTTATTGCCAACACATGGATTTTGTTATGCTGTACAAACTTGAGACTGAACCAGAAATTCAGCATGCTCTTTCCTGATGGCATTTCTAAGCCTTTAGTCGGTTTTGCTGCTTCTGAGTTTCAGAACGAAAATGGGACCAAATATGAGCATTTCACTGATGCTTCATCAGCTAATTTCTCTCTCTCTCTCTCTCTTTCTTTCTTTCTTTCTTTCTTTCTTTCTTTCTCTCTCTCTCTCTCTCACATACTCACCCTCTCTCTCTCTCTCTCTCTCTCTCTCTCTCTCACATACTCACCCTCTCTTTCTCTTCCACACACCCCTGCCCTCTCTCTCCAGACTGCAGGAGGCAGATGATCCTTCATCCTGCTGCTATCTCTGCCAGCTCCTGGTGGCAGGAGGGGGGGGCGGGAGGAGGTCAGGTGGACTGGTCACCCAACCGCACACACCCACTGTCCACTGGGGGCTCCTGGGCTGCAGACTCCAGTAACAGAAACCAGTGGCTTATGCTGGACCTGGGAGAGAAGAGGAGGATCACTGGTTAGAGCCTTGCACACACACACACACACACACACACACACACACACTCAAACATATACACACACACACACACACACACAGATATTGTGCACAGAAAACACAGCATTGACACTCCTGCAACTCACAATTCAATGTATCAAAGCCATCATCTCAGCCAAGTTCTCCATTTAAAGCCGCCAGGAAAAATCTGTTTTTTTTTTTTTTTTAAATGTTTGGCACGATGGTGATTTCTGAGTGTGGCACAAAATTCTCTCTTAAGTGTGTAGCCAACCCCACGTCTCCACAGGTCACCCTAAGCCTCCATCGCAAAAGCCTGATACTGCTCTGGGTCTGTGTTTCCCTGCTTTTCACTATTGTGCAGTATTATGTAAATTTCACAGGGTTTTTACAGAGACTGATTGGTTGGAGCCGTCGCCGGCACATGTGCTCTGCCAGTTTGCGTCTTACGTGCGTAGTCTCTGTTTTTCTCTCGTACGATGAAGTCCGGTGAGAGCACTAATAGGGTTAGAGTAAAACACACACATCTGGCAGAAGGGGCTGAGGATGGGCCCGTCTCGGGAGAGCGTGTTAAAAAGCACTGATTATCCTTACAGAAGGGCAGCCTCATGACTGAGTGTGGAGCGCCTTTCAATTCCAACCCTTAAGCGCATGAGAACACACACAAACACACACACACACACACACACGAAGTCACACACACACAGACACACACACTAGCATGCAGAGAGACAGAGACCCTGAGCTTTCCTGATATCCCTGTCATTTCTGATAGTTCCCGGCATTGCACAAATGCAGAGAAAGCCCCTTCTGTTTTGGCCCTCATAAACATGCTAGTCGCTTACAAAGACGTATTTACAGAGGGGAGCGTGCAGGATGTCGCATTTATTTTGAGCTCTCTCTGTGTGTGTGTGTGTGTGTGTGTGTGTGTGTGTGTGTGTGAGAGAGAGAGTGTGTCTGTGTGTGTGTGTGTGTGTGTGTGTGTGTGTGTGTGTGTGAATGTATGAGAGAGTGTGTGTGTGTCTGTGTGTGTGCGTGTCTGTGTGTGTCTGTATGAGAGAGTGTGTGTGTATGTGTATTCGTACAAAAGAATGCACACTTTGTATCCAGTTTAGCAGTTCTGACGTTTTAAATAATCTTCTCTTTTTAAATAAAAAAAAAAAGTAAACTGCAGACCCTGACAAACAGGAAGCTCTCTTAACGGAATGGAAGTTACATCATCTAGTTCAGCTAAATGAGGCTGAATAATGTCGCCCCTCTCCATTAGAGCCCCCCCCACCCCTCCGCCCCATTAATTTGACTCCAATTCAAACATTACACGTTCTGCTCTCTGCTGTCATCACTGCACACACAGAAAATAGACAAACATGTAAAAGTTAAGCCTAACAGAGTCGTACATCTTCAGTGTTAAGTCCACATTACATGCCAAACATTTGTGGTTCAGCCATGAGGAGGGCTTTAGACGGACACAGTTTGATGTTGTTGTGTTAGACGTACTGGTCGCATGCTCTTCAAAAATCTAAGATTTGGGGTTTTTTTTATGCCACACAGACTGTAATTGAATGCTGTAATCTGCTTTGTAACTGTGAACTTTGCAGTTTTCTCATGAGAAACACATGGTAACAGTTCAGGCTGACTTAAGAAGTTGAAGTATTTGAGTAACTGGGCTGTGTCCCGTTTTTCCTCAGTGCTTCCTGTCCTTGTGACCTTGCCCTCTTAAAAAAACAAAACAAAAAACAAACAAACAAACAAAAAAACAGGATAAACAGCAGTTTGACTAAAAACTCTACAAGGCGTTCAGAAATGTTTTGTGTTACTTTCACGCACGCAGACACACACACACACAAACACAGACTCACACTCACACTCCCACAGGCCTCTGTTAGAGTGTTTGAAACGTTAGCAGAAAAGGGCACATGGTAGTGAGGCTATGTAAGACCGGGGCAGGGTTTGGGGGAGGGGGCAAAGGACACGACTAGGTTCTGGAGGGTGGATGTTTTAGAGTACTTCACACTCAGGGTTTTACACAGAACCCCTGTGAGAGAAAAGCTGCAAAAGTGAGTTCACGCCTGAGAAACACGCGTGCAAAAGTGAGCTCACGCCTGAGAAACACGCGTGCAAAAGTGAGTTCACGCCTGAGAAACACGCGTGCAGAGTGAGTTCACGCCTGAGAAACACGCGTGCAAAAGTGAGCTCACACCTGAGAAACACGCGTGCAAAAGTGAGCTCACACCTGAGAAACACGCGTGCAAAAGTGAGCTCACGCCTGAGAAACACACGTGCAAAAGTGAGCTCACGCCTGAGAAACACGCGTAAATGTAGATTTTCAGTCAGCATCACTCACTTGTTTGTCATTTTAAAAGTAAAACAAAATCTCTGGTTGGATGGGACCGCTGCCCATGGCCACAGATATGTCCCATTATTGTGCAGTTATGACTGTCCTGTGAAGTGTCATCTCTGCTCACACATTCCAGCACGTTCCGCCGGCCAGTTCTGTCCCCGGAGGCGCCGCAGTTCTGCGTGTTTCGCCTCGATGGGCAGGACCGGGAGGACTGGGAGACACTGATCTGGTCGACGGTCCGAGGGGAATAGTGGGCTAGAGAAGCCATAAGTAAAGGGTTGAATGCGAAATGTTTGCAAAGAAAACTTTTTTTTTTTTTTTTTTGCTTTGTAGGAATTGTAACCACAGGCTCGACACTGATGGAGTTTGACTTCTATGTCAAAAAGTATGGAATAGAGTATAAAGAAAAGAATCGTTGGAAGAGATACACACAGAACTACAGCACAGAGGAGACGGTGAGACCAGCCAAGTTACAGTTTTTTTTATTTTTATCTCAGTATGTGTTTGCCTATCAAAGCAAAAAAAAAGGAAAAACCACCCAGTGCCTTTGACCATCTGCTTGGAGCGCAGAGCCTCTTAATCTCAGTTTAACGTGCTTCTCTCCGTTTAGTTCTTTGAGGGGAACCTGGATAATCTCCACCCGAGCCGGAGCACCTTCCGCCCGGCGATCGTGGCGCGGTTCCTGCGCGTTATTCCTGTCGAGTGGCACAAGAGGATCGGCATGAGAGCAGAGCTACTGGGCTGTCCCCACTCCAGAGCGCCACCTGGTGTGTGTGTGTGTCTGTGTCTGTGTGTGCTCTGTGTGTGTAGGTGTATCTGTGTCTGTGTGTGGTGTGAGCTGTGTGTGTGTGTGTCTGTGTGTGTGTGTGTGTTTGTGTGTGTGCACAGCGTTAGCAGAGCTATCCAAACATCAGAGCTCAAACCTGTGTGTGAGTGCTTGTGCGTGTGTGTGTGTGTGTGTGTGTGTGTATGTGTGCGAATACAAATGCATGTGTGTGTTAGTGACAGAACACTGAACTGTACAGACAGAGTCAGGAGTCAGGTTATGAAACCGACTGTCTCACAATAACAGCTTTTGTTTATTTAGCAGACGCTCTTATCCAGAGTGACTTTGCAGCAGTGCCTGATAGAGACATATTGTTAATTCTGTTCTACTCAGTAGAGCAATATGTCTCCATCAAGTAAAGAATCTCTCTGTGAAAAATGCTTTCATTTTTAACAATTAGTCTCCCTCCTTGTGTCACAAATGCACATGATCCAGTCAGCGTTGAAGAAACTCTTTATTTATTTTTTATTATTTCTGAAGAGGGAGTTAATGGTGTCTCTTCTTTGGCACAGTGAATGTGACTCAGAGGATGATGCCAACGAAGCCCAAGCCTCCACCGGGCACCGATATCACCGAACCTGTCCCCTCTCACACCGACCTGGGTACGTGTTCACCGTCACGCCACGTATCCAATCAGCACGCGGCATGTGTCCTTTTTTTTTCCGCTCTGTGACTCATGAGTGTCGCTATCCTTCCCTCTGTTCACAGTCAAACTGGTCGTCATCATCGTCCCCACTGTTGTATGTGTGCTTCTTCTGCTGGTTGGGATCTGTGTGTACAAGACGCTTCACAGGTCAGTGATGTTTCTAGAATCTTCCGGCGCGATGTCACTTTTCTGGTCTGGTGTGCAGAGTCAGCGATAGAACAGGCTCTTGTTCTCAGTCAGGAAGGTAACTCCTCTTCATGCTGAGAACTTAAGATGTGTTTGACCTTGAGGGTTTGGTGAAAGTCATCTCCAGGAGGCCTGAGGTCTTCCTCTTATGTTCCCAGGCAGATAGAGAATGTTGACTTTTACTTGTTTTGGAGATGATCTTTAAAAGCACATCTGTGTCCGTGTCCGTGTCCGTGTGTGTGGGTGTGTGTTTATTATTCTCAGATGCATACACACACACACACATAAAAAGTACCTGTATAATCACTATGCTAACAGTGTGTTTTGCTCTGATAACTGAATGGACTGAATTGGTTAGTGTTTGGGAATGAGCACAGCAGATAAATATGAGTCTCACATACAGCCGCGCACTGTTCTCCAGTGTAATTTATTATCCCCTTTTTCTCGTAAACGCGGAAAGAGAGTGAATCAAGGTCAAAGGTCAGTGATAGGAGATGCGCCCAGCTGCTTGTGTCTCCAGGGAGACGGAGGGGGCAGAGAGGCTGAGGAGGGGGGGGGGGGGGAGGGGGCGAGGGTGATGAACGAGCGTGGGGGGATGCTTCCGGAACAATAGGGACAGCCTTTCTGGCCCCGGTGCGATAAACGCGTCCCTGAGAGGAGAAGGGCGGAGTCTGTGCTATCACTGCGGCTCACGCTGCTGTTTGTCACTGTCCCACAGGAAGAAAGCAAAGGAAAACCCGTACGGTTCTTCAGACAGTCAGCAAACAGGTCAGTGACAAAGCCGAAAACACCGCCGCCTCGGGCCGGGAGAGAACAAAACACACACCCGCTCTGAAACAACACCTCACACTCACACATGACAGACCTAAACATGCTGGGCTCCAAACCAATCTGGGCTTGTCTACAGCTCAACAGATTTAAGGGTTTAAGTCAAAACACCTGTGTGAAAGCCTGAACAGGTTAAACTGACGATGATGCAGTGCTCCTGTTTGTGTTCCCCGCTCACACAGCTGGCATTCTCTTTCTTTCTCTCTTTCTCTTTCTTTCTTTCTTTCTTTCTTTCTCTCTTTCTTTCTTTCTTTCTTTCTCTCTTTCTTTTTTTTTCTTTCTTTTTTTCCTCTTTCTTTCTCTCTTTCTCTCTTTCTTTCTTTCTTTTTTTCTTTCCTTCTTTCTTTCTTTTTTCTTTCTTTCTCTCTTTCTTTCTTTCCTTCTTTCTTTCCTTCTTTCTTTCTTTCCTTCTTTCTTTCTTTCTTTTTCTCTCTTTCTCTCTTTCTTTCTCTCTTTCTTTCTTTCTCTCTGTCTTAATCCCTGTCTGATTCTTCTGTCCCATAGAGTCATGTGTAATTTGGGACCAGGCTAGTGGGCTGGTCCTTCCTGTCATTAGAGCTGTCTGATTGGTTCATGCTCTTCCTGTTCAGGGTGTTGGAGGCACATGAAACAGCCTTTTGCCAGGCACCAGTCTACTGAATTTACCATCAGCTACAGCCCTGAGAAAGAACCCATTCAGAAACTAGACCTGGTCACCAGCGTGATGGCAGGTAATGTCCTACACTGTTTCTGAGCAATACTTCCAAAACACACACACACACACACACACACACACAAACAGGCTGAGAGAGCGAGAGAAAGGAATGTTCTTGCCTAAACATTCTTTGCTATTGTAATTCCAGAACTGAGGAGATTCTCTTGGTAACACGGGCCTATTTCAGCCTTAGCTAACAGCAAAATACAGTGACAGTTTTGTGGAGTTTTTACTCTGGTGCCCATATAACCTCTTCTCTCTACATCTCCCTCCTAACATTTTACTCCTGGTCAGGTTGACTTCTTATGCGCTCACACATTTATTACACGATTTTTTCAGATTGTAATTCACTATGGCTAAACTATGGACACTATTAGACGTTAGACAGTGTCCATTGGAGAGCTGAAGTGATCAGGCTTCAGAGTGAAGTCACACTTAATCTGAGCTGTCTGTTTGAGTCACAAAGTCATAGCTAGAGCATGTCTGTAGAATGTCTGTCATTAAAACATCTTAACAGATCAAGATTAGCTTCAGAGGAAAGCGTCTGCTGCTTACAGAGCGATAATTATCAGTGAGTCATGTCACCCTCAAGTACATCGCTAAACATCACTCACCTCTCACCTTCTGTCTTTTTGTACGATATTGTCAAAGACAAGACAGACTCATCATTTCCAACAACCTTTTTTAAGTCTCCTTTCCCCAGAAAAACCCAAGCGTTGTCAACAGCCCTGTTGAGTTTAAATAGATTATACTGTTGAGTCGAGGAGGTGGCCCAAACAGACAGCTATCTGTATGGTGTTTTGCTGTTTTGTTTAAACTGAGAAATTTCAGGAGAAGCTGAAATCATTTTGTTGTTGTTGTTGTTGTTATTGTTGTTGTCCAGCGGAGTATCAGCAGCCTCTGATGATCGGCATGGACACGGTGACTAGAAAAGGCTCCACCTTCAGGCCCATGGACACGGACACCAAAGCCGACACCAACGACCCCGCCACACACTACGACCACCTCCACACAGCAAATCAGTACGCCCTGCCGCTGACCAATCAGGAGCCCGAGTACGCCACGCCCATCATTGAGCGCCACACCTTCCGCAAGGACGGCTTCCTGTCGGACACCAATTACACAGTGCCGGGTGTGGTCATCAGCAAAACGCCGTCCTTCAAGACCGTGGAGAGCGCCGGCTCTCGGATGGTGACAGGGGGGTTCTCGGAGGGCTACCAGACCCCCCAGGTGAAAACGGACAAAAGGAACCATTCGGAGGGGGTGTACGACAGCCCCAAAATCAGCAAGCCCACGCTGCAGAACGGGGGTTGTTCACAGTACCGAAGGCCCCAGCTGAAATTCGCCCCGCCGCAGGAGAGCTACTCCACCCCTCGGGACTGCGTGAAGCTTAAAAACACGGCGTGTCCGAGACTGGACCCGGAGGGCAGCAGTTCTGATGGGACCTGAGCGTACGGAACCACACTGTGACAACCCATTGTCTGTTTGTTTGTTTGTTTGTTTGTTTGTTTTGTAATCTGACCTCAGCATGCGCTCAGCAAAAGACTCCACCATTAACTTATTTCTGTCTGTGAGAGTGGGACACTCGTGTGTGTGTGTGTGTGTGTGTTTGTCATTGGGAGAAAACTCTCTTGGGAAAAACTGGAGAGTGATTCCAGAACAATGCAAAATAAAAAATGTTATCGTGTTTTTTTTTTTGTTTTTTTTTTTCTATTGTTCTGTAAAAAGGACACCTTTTTAGCCTTGTCAGTTTTCAGATATTTTATAATGTTATTATTATTTTTATTTTTTTTTTCTTTAAAAGGGGGCGGGGAGTTTGTATTTAAGTGTGAATCAAAGGCTTTTTTCCAGAGGCTGTTGGTGAAAATGTCTCAGAGTGTTCAGCGTCTTAATAATGTGAGTGACATATTTACCTCCCCTCGTCTCCAGACGAGGAATGCTCTGAGAGAGTCTTTCTGTTTAAGACTGCGTGAACGCTCGTCAGTCTAGTGCAGTGTTGGACGACACGGTTGGCTTGGAATCGTTTGGAGAACTTTTTGTGTGTTGGCAGCGATAAACTAAGACAGACTCTTAATGGTGAATTGAGCTTTGAGGCACTACAGCAAAGTTGGGCTGTGAAACCTAAGTGCTTTAAAATGGAGTTGAAAATACAGCGTAATTTCAAATTGGCTGACTGCGAAAACTGTTCCAGTTTCTAATGAAGTTGTGAAACACTGTGATCGAAGCTGAATGTATGTCCAACTCTCACAAAACTGTGCTGTTGTTGTTTTGGACCGGGGACAGAAACTGGACCTGAGACTGATTTGCTGTACTCTGCCTTGAACACGACCTGATCAACTGGACTGGTTCCGTTTGGGAATGGACTGAGCCTTTGGCGCCGGGTCGGGATCAGCCCGTCCGGCTTGTGAAAATGAGCCCACGCACTCGTTACAGTCTGACCATCGTGTGTTATATTACGAAGAGAGGAACATTATTGTTCTGTTTGTGTTATTGGTGCACAGGCAACCCTGATGTAGCTGCTGTTTTGATTACATGAATGATGCAGGTGTGTATGTGTGTGTGTATGTGTCTGTGTGAGGGAGAGAGAGAGACAGGCCTTGGGACTTGGCACTCTTTAATTTCTGTGAAATAATGCGGGAGCTGTGCTGGAGGGGTGGGGGGGTGGGGGGGTTATGCGAGGGGTGGGTTGGGGGGGGGGGGGGGGGGGATGCTATAAAATGTCTGATGCGTGTGCATTGAGGTCCTCTCCACAGACTGGTCTGTGAAGTGCCCCTCTGGTTCTCAGTGTTTGAGTGTCAGCCTGTTGTTGTCAAACTTGAAAGACCTTGAATAAAAGCAGCAGAGATTGAAGTGGTTGTGTCAGACTCCTCCCACTCTGAAGGTATGTGTCTGTCAGCGCAAGGGACCGACCCATCCACCAACTGACCAGTGCCCTGAACCGCCATACTTTCCTGGCCCTCATTTAAATGGGATCAGTTCTGTTTAAGGTTTGTCAGCGGTGTGTCACTGGTATATGAAACTGTTTCCTCGCAGTATGTTTCTCACAGAAATTTGAGTCTGTTCATTATTTGAGCAAAATTGAGCATAAGAACAGTGGCCCTGGGGCAGGGTGAGTGTGTGCTAATTATACCCAAAATCCCACACCACGAAAATACACACAACTATACCCAACACTCCACAACAAGAAAAAACACACAGCTCTACCCAAAACCCCACGGCAAGAAAATGCTTACATCTAGGCTGTGAATGCAAACATGCCTATAGAACACACATCTCAAACGGGCTTACTTTTCAGGGGTTCATTTTTCAGACGGGCTTACTTTTCAGGGGTTCACTTTTGAATCGTACAGTAAGGTGTGTGTTATACTGAGCTCAGGGTGTTCTGTGTGTGAAGCAGATGTGAGAAACACTCAACCAAGTTTCATTCTGACAGTCTTCTCTTCTCCAGAGTAAATCACAGTCTTCATTTTCTAGTTCTAGGATAACTCACCTCTAGGGTAACGCTGGAGTTAAGTGCCCTACTCAGGGGGTGATGGCAGTGACCTGACATGCTTGAAACCAGAACCAGCCAGTAACTAGACCAAGAACCTTATCTCTACTCCCTTCCCAGTGCCTTAAGAAGCATTCCTAGTGCTTGCTCAGGGAAACCGAAGACTCTCGGTCTGAGGAGCAGATTTGACGAATTCTGCGATGGAAAAACCGCAGGTTAAACAGAATGTTTGCATGGGTTTCACGAACATTCTTCCAAACAGAAAAAAAATTTAGAATACAAGCAAAGGGGCCACCCACTCCAACGTTCTCTCCTGAGGATTAACTTTCCCAAATCCCCCCCCCCCCCCCCCCCCCCCCTGGGTTTTTGAAACTTTGGTATTCAGTGAGACTTAGCCTGTGGAGGAGTGGTCTGGAGCTTAAGTCCCTGGAGCATACACCTCTTTACATTTGCACCTCTTTACATTTGTAACTTCTGAATCCCTGGTCCTGGGACCACCACATTTTGCACAAACCCCGATCAGACTTACAGTTCAATAGATTTGACATTTAGGCCCCAAAACTGAGGGGGAAGGCATCTCCCTCCCAAACCTGTCAGCCCAGGAACACCAAGATTAGCAGGGACCTCCCTTAGGTCATCCCCTAAACTTCTTCAAAAATGTCACACTTGGCACTATTAACAGTTTTGTGCAGGTTTTTTTTTTTTTTTTTAAATTTTATTTATTTTTTTAGTGCTGCATTTCAAAACACCATTTTTCTAAATTCAATAATTCAATTAAATTTGGTGGTATTTTTCCAGTTTTTCATCTGCTAACATAAACCACTCATGAGTACTTCTTAACACAAACAAATTATTAATACTCCATCAAACAGCGATCTGGAGCCTTCAACCCTATCTGACCAATTCTTGTCTTACTTTGAAGAATAGCTGAACAAAAACTATTCTGCTGACTGTGTTGTAAGCAGGTGAGAAACGTTGGTTGAGGGAAATTTTTGCTGAGGATCATTCTGAAGAGAGGGAGAAGTTAATCTTTTTTTTGGTCATTGTTTCTTAAACTGGATCACGGCAGTATCTTAAAGCATGTGAATAAAACGCGAACCGTGATGACCAGACATCAGTCTAACTGGCTCCACCAAGTGGTGAAACAGTGCTCTTCTCTTCCCAACAGAATTCTTAAACACAAAAATGACCAAAGTGAGACTAAAAACTATAGGGAAAAAAATCTGACATATACTCATTAGAGTATTATACTCTTAATTATAGCAATGGCACAGCAAATGTGACAAGCTAATATGTATCTGAGTCAAAAGATGGAGAGTAAAAACCATGGCTTAATGTGGCTGTTAGGATAAACGCTGAGCCGAGCTCATGCACGTGCTGAGAACCATGAAAGAGCAGACATCGGGGGGGGGGGACACCGCTGGGCCTCTGACCCAGTTCGACTCTCCTTCTCCTGGACTGTGTGGTGTTCCTGGTGACAGCAGATTCACTGGTAAAAAGGAGAAAAGAAAAGACAGATACAGCAGCGGCAGGCACACTCCAGTGAATGTGTCTCCCTAGAGTGAGACGCAGCGGCTGTAACTGTCTCATTGAGGTGAATATTCCATGTCTGATGCTCCACATCCTCAGACACAGTATGCGCATACTGAAATGCTTTGTTTTTGCCTCAACATTGTTTAAAGCCGTATTTAAAGGGGATACCATAAGAATAAAAGACTGTCTTTTGTTTCTTCTTAGCTGTGATCCTTAGGTTTGGTTTGGTTTGTCTTGTGGGTTTATGACTTTTTTTTTTGTTGAATGTGTCGCACAACTGAGTTGATGTTTACGCTGTCTTGTGCACATAACAATCCATTCTTGACGCTTGGCATATTTGCTGCACACCACACTGGCATGGTGCTCCACAGTACGGTTAACAGCCTAATCCCACACACACACACACACGCACACACACTCTCAGAGAGAGAGAACCTGTTTGCAGGCCTTAAGATCAATAAAGACAACCCTCCAGCAGTGTCGTACCTTGTCCGTATTTCCCCAGAATCTTACCAGCTTACGAAAGGCAATCTTCCCTTATTTACAGCTCTAGTCCTCAATGTGCACATTCTCCCGGCTTTGCACATGCCTGGATGGCTGTCAAGCACCAGCTATTCTTAGAAGGGCGATGACAGAGGCTTTCCGGTGTTTTCCATGCCATCAAATGACTCCTTATGACCTTAAATACCTTTACATGTGGCTGTATTTCGCTACATGATAAACTTGATGTAATTTCATTTCAGAACATTATTTGTGTAATTATTCGTGTAATGCTGTGTTTTGTGTATACTGCTCAAATTTTGAAAGTTGCAACAAAATATAAATATCCTTTTTTTTTTTTTAACTCACACTTACGAGCTACAATGTGTAAAAAAAAAAGGTTCACCTGGGCCCTAAATTTGATTGCATCATTAAATATATGCTAAATGTAAACTAGAGATCCATAACATGCTGATGGTGCCACACATTAAATGAGAAATTGTTCTTAATGTCTTGCCTGGCAAAATAAAGGTTAAATAAAAATAAAAAATAAACGTTCAGGTGCACCGATCTTCTTGATACGCTTACACTGAAAAATATATCTTGGCCTGTGACTGCCTGTCACTAACACTGACAGAGACGAAACCGAATGTAACCACCACAAAAGTGAAAAGATATCAAACTTGTATGTGATTGGCCTCAGAATTGACCTTTGAGGCACTCCACACCAGCTGAGATGTAAAACTGTGTCAGAGATGAAAGGAGACCTTGAGCGATGCCAGTGAAAACAACCCAACCGCAAGGATGACCCTGTTGAGTGACTTAATCAGTGGCAGTAAAAGCAAGAAGGTCACTGTAAGTGAAGTTTAAGTGCCGCATCTTGAGCACAGATCAGAAAGGTTGCTTCTTTTCAGAACAGCTATTCAGCTTTCAAAGACATGCTTCTTCAAGAACCTTTGACAAAAGGACAGCTGGGAAACTGGTCTTACTTTGCTGTGGATGATCAGATTTCACATACAGTGTCTCACAGTGTCTCACCATGCATTTTTGTCTGCTAGATATGATGATTGTTAAATTGTGTGTTTTTACTCATTTAAGCCCAGTCACACGCCTAAACATAATCACAGAGGCATAGATAAAGACATTATGTTTACTGGCTTCATTAGACCATAAAATACACTGACTCCTTTCCTTAGCCTCTGTTATGTTCTCAGTGTGTTGCTAAATGTCTCGAAAGACACATTCAATACAATGTAACATACTATCTGGCCTCCTAGTGGGCTATGATTGGCTTACACAAAGCACTGAGAAGATTTTACTGGCAGAGAGAAAGGGAACCACTCATGGATTTACATAAGCCCTGAGAAAAATGTAGCTATTCTGTCCACTTTGTGTATTCCGATCAAGTGTGTTTTGTGCCAGTTTGAACATGTCACATGTTCTCTGACTGGCAACAGTATATTTTGTGCACCTGCATTGTTAATGGAAGGAGGCCATTATACAGGTGCTTTGGGTGTGATCAAAACATGTGAGTGACAGGAAACTCAGTGGATAGAAGTCAGCTCACCTATATTTGGCATCTGCTTTACAACAGCATGTTTTGAAGTTAAGGTGTGACATGACTACCACAGGGATGCCCAGTGTTTCAGGCTCGTATTGAAGAACACCAATGGGGTTATGTGTACATTTACTACACTACCATATAAAAAGCTGTTTTAAATTTCCGGAACTGTGGGATCGCTCTTGCTTGGTAATAACCTTTCTATTTTTATGGTGCAAGATATACTCATATATTTATTGTCTTATGAGGGAAAGTGTTACTGGCCTGGAATTAACCTGGAGATTAGTGATTTGTTTTATGGCATACAAGAAAGTTAACTCTGTTGGAATAAAACTCAAAGATGAGAATACATGACAGAAAGAGAGAGGGAGAGGACTCTTTGAGTTGGAGACATTGACTTTTTTTTTTTTTTTTTTACGTTGCATTATTGTTTACAGTTTATTGTGAATGTGATAGACTTTTTTTTTAAAAGAGAATTTCTGCTGCAATTCTCACCTGACAGTCAACATTTTTTTTTTTTTAATTCGTGTTTTCAGAGTGTCTTCGGGCTCCCTCTACTGTTTTTTTTTAATTCGTGTTTTCAGAGTGTCTTCGGGCTCCCTCTACTGTTTTGTTGCTGTTACTGTTGTAACATTCCTCGAATTCAAGGTCCTCTGGATCTGGTTCTGGAGGCTATGGGTTTGGAGAAATAGTACGCTGGCACTATTATTTATTCTTAAACGAATCCCAGTTTTCTTTTACGTAGATTTGAAACTGGGAATTTTATGGGTCTGAATCTCATGTAACTCATATTTCTGACTATTTACTGAAAATAATAACTTGCATAGTAAGACTCCTATTTTAACCGTAGGATTTCTTCTTTGTCACTCACCAGAGGGGCGACGTAGTATTTTGTTATTTTTATATACAAAATGTCATGCTTGAAATGACGATATTGTTTATGTTAAATTGGGATAAAAATCCGAAACGGTTTTGTTTGTAGTCGATTGTCAGTGAGTGCTATAATTATTTATGTAAGGACATCTGTGCACCTGGACACGTATTTATCAAAATACCTTTGCTTGTTTTCATCGTTTTTGTAAAAATAAATGAAACGGCTTTAAGTGCACCGGAAGTATATTGTAGCTGTCCAGACCGGACGTGACGTAAAAAATGTTTTACCCTTAAGCTGTAATTAATATATATTTATGATATCTGATCAATTAAATCGATATGATATTTAAATTATTTTTAAAAACTTACAATGTTTTGGTAAAAATATACTGTTCGTTAATTCCAAAAACTGGTATAAGAATGATTGACGTGATTTTAGTCCAACTGAAGGAGGAGAAAACTCGGCTATTTCCGCTATATGCAAAGTGATTTGAGGACATAAGCGTTCTGTGTGACATCTGACAGGAGTACGTCTCTGAGCTGCATAGTTGCGAAACACGTTGTTTCTCCAAAGATACTTGCTTACTTATTTAACTTTTTAAAAATGAACAGTATTATTAGATCTACGGCTCGTTGTCTCCGGGCGGGGAATACGCTTTATCGAAGTAATCAAGTTAATGGGCACTTATCGTTTGTCTCAGTCCGACTGTGTTCGTCAGATGCAATTCAGAAGAACCTTGGCGAGATGGTTAAGAAGGACAAAGTTGTTGTGTTTATGAAAGGGACTCCGGCCCAGCCGATGTGTGGCTTCAGTAACGCCGTGGTTCAGATTCTGAGGATGCATGGCGTAGACGAATATACCTCATACAACGTCTTGGAGGACCAGGATATCAGACAAGGTCAGTAACGTGATTAGACTGGTTTAGGTAGTTATCGGCCTTAATAAGGCTAACGCACAATTCATAAGACGATATCCGAACAACGTGAAATTTGATCGCTCACCTAACTTACCACTTGCATCTGAATGTCAGTTTTTTTTTCCGGTTGCTGCTATATTAGGCAGTTAAGTAGTTAACAACGCATCCAAGAATTGCTGATCTCACGGATGTTAATCAGGAGTTTAAGTTAATTGTGCCAAATGGCAGTGGAGCACACGGCGTTTTTAACAAACCAATGCTGCTGGCCAGAGAGCCTGGGCTGGTTATCATTACCGTAGTCAGGAGCGTGCTTGCGTCTGAAGATTGCCTTTTATCAGTGTTTCGCACAGTTGATCATGGGGCGTTGACTTCAAGTCACCTCTGACAGTGTTAGAACCTCGAGAAAATGGGTAGTGTAAATACGTTATTAGCCTAGCTTAGTTGGTTTGATGGATAATGTTTTGTTTTTCTAATTTATGTTGGTTGTACGTTGTGAACTTGCATAGGAAGATTTTTGTTCACCACGTCAGTGACTGTTTTTTGATTTTGGTTGGTAATAATTTCCTTAATTGTGAAAGGACGTTTTATTGTAACCTAAGTTTGGAATGGTGTAATCTTTTCTTGCACCCAGTTTCAACACATTTCAATGACTACAGAGCATGCATGCCTCTCAGGATTAGGTTTTGATTAAGTTTTCAGGTGCTCGCTCCCCATATATAATCCTAAATTATTTCAATTAAAAAAGGACATTAAGCAGCTAAACTGAGTCAGCAAGATAGTTTTGACGTCACAAAGATCAAACGTGTGCTCAAGCTGAGGGGAAAAAATCAAACTGGATACGGTTAGAGCTTTTTTTTTTTTTTTTGAAGACATTAGATGTTTTTTAGGATATTAAATGCATTAAACGGCTTACTAAAACAGGATAATGACATACGCTGCTACACACTGAGTGATGTGAATAATCTTATGATGTTAAAAAAAAAAAAACCCTTTGACGTGGACTGTAGTTTTTAACTTTGCCGCATTCATTCCAAGGAAAAGACGGCGAGGAGGGAATTGACTGACAAAATGAGTCAGTTGGATCTTACAACAACCACAGCTGGTTCTGTGGTTAGAAAAAAATAAAAAAAATAGAGAACTGCATACATTTCGAAAGAACTTTGAAAATTCATGAACACTATTGTAGGTTTAAAGTTCCATATGAACAGACAGTTATTCATCCTGTTTTTTTTTTTTTTTGTTTTTTGTTTTTCCCCCCTGTGGAAAAAGGAGTGAAGACCTTCTCCAACTGGCCGACGATTCCACAGGTGTTCTTTAACGGCGAGTTTGTGGGCGGATGCGACATTCTCCTGCAGATGCATCAGAACGGAGACCTGGTGGACGAGCTTCAGAAGCTGGGCATTCGTTCCGCTCTCCTGGACGCCGAGAAGGAGTCCAAATAAAGCCGACGAACAACTTGACCAGTGTGACAGTTAAAGTTATCACGGCTGATTGGCCCGTATGTGAGACTGACTGGCCTGTTAGAATTCTGATTGGTCAGTCAGGACTCAGGGGTGGGACGTGGTGGGCTGTCTGTTTATGTGTCTGTGCTGGGTTGGGGGGCATAATTTTGAATCTATGTAGTGATGCTGTTGATTCTTAGGGGGCCCATTGCTGAACCATCCTGGGGTGTAACATCTCTGTTGGCTTAAGTTACAGCAGCGTGCGTAGTTTTACAGGTTCAATCACCCATGAGAGCTTTAACATTGAATCACACCAATTGCACATCTCACATTTAGTCATGTGACAGCCTGCTGATTGACAACATTGTCCCCAAAACGACATGAACACATTCATATTCCAGATCACAATCTCCCTCATGTTGACACTCAAGAATATATTGCATATACCACACAAAAATTACTTTTACTGTCTGTTGTTTTCTGACATGTCTCTGTACAACCATGCCTATGTAAGTAAATTGTATATCTGAAAGAATATTATTAAATGTATTATTTTAGACGCCTGTCAAAACTTTTGTCAATAAAACGTTTTAAACTACATATTACGTAATGCTTTGTTTGGTGTGGTTTTTTTTTTATTATTCCCATTGTTTTGAAAGGTGACCATGTGTCGCAACACACTGAAGAACAATAGTACTGAGTACTTCCTCTTGAATTTCACAAGTCAAAGTGAAAACCATTCACTGCCTTTTCACTTCATGTGTGGTTCAGTTCACGTCCTAATAAAATATTATTATTATATATTTTTTTTATTGCTCTGGTGTACATATTTTATTATTTTAAGCTATGATTCCTCACATTTTGCTCTAGTGTGGGTTAAGTGAACATTTATTCACTCATAGACAGATGTTGCACGTCAGCATTTTAGTTTGAATTTGCCCTGGAGAATCACCCATAATCAGCTGTAACTTGGTGCCAATTGCAGCCTTATGTCCACGTTAGTCACAGTTAATTAAGCTTTTCTTTTTGATGATCATTGGAGAGGAAGTTCTCTGACACAGAGCCTCTGTAGTCCTTGTCTTAATCTCCCTTTCAAATGATGATAAACTTTAGCCCTGAAACTGTAGCTTTCTCTAGTCTGACACGCTTGGACCAGAGAGCTGTATGTCACCAGCTCACCAACTTTTAATTTCCAGTGTGTTTAAGGGCTGACGACCTATCTGTTCTAGCGGACCAAGTTGGCGTTTTGATAAGTACCTCAGAACTATCGCTAGAGGCTGCTGTTGTACAGGTTAGTGGTGTCCTCTTATAAGCGTCTTTGACATGGGGAATGGAAAAATGAAGCCAGAAAGGACAATAAAATCACATTCCTTTTAAAAACCATCGCTGATCTTAGTTATTAGCGTCCCCCCCCTCCCCCAAAACACTACTGCGAGTTTTTCACTGTCCTGCTTTTACATCTCCTTAGAGACACTTAAAGCGTTCAGAATCGTTTGGAAATTGCCATTCATGATGTCACCACTGTCAGCGAGACCGACTTTTAAAAATGTGTCATGTTCACGTGCTCATGTTCACAATGCTCAGACTGGTTTAAGTCACTCAATCAATGCAATAGTCTAAACGCGTAGACGTCACATCTCCAGGGAAAAACCCAGAATGGACAATGTTGGGTAAACACTCCAAAGCTATGTTGTCTTTAGCTTAATGACGAAAAAACACCCGCTTCTATCCAGTATTGTATCGTTCGCCGCAAAAATGCCTCTACTTCCCCGCACTTTTTGGGTCCCCCAAACTGGTTACTAGGCAACGGCAGGCTCCGTGATATATAAAAGAGATGGAATACGGAATGCCTCTGTCTCCCCTCCACGTGGAGAGCTCGCTCGCCAACGGAATCAGGTCATTCGCGCGGGTGCCTGGAGGGTGTCGGACACCTCTGCTCTAAACAGAATGTCTGCAGCCGCGAGCCGGTCGCGACGCTGACACCCCCCCCCCCCCCTCCCGGTGGCCGTCAGAAGGACGTCTTCAAAGATGGGGCCGACAGGCGCGAGCTGTTTTTGACCGTTTGTTGCCATTTATAAAGGTGCCAATGCTTATAGGCCCTTAGAGACAACCTTCTTGCCTTCACTGTCTCGGTGAACAGACAGACAAAAAAAAGAGATCCTCTTTTTCTCAGAGCTGAGGTAACCTTCACAAGGAGGACTCTAGTTGCTCTTCTGTCCCTCTGCGTTTTTGACTTGGTGTGACCCTGATGTCTGGGGGAGAAAAACGGAGGCAAAGGAAGACACATCTGTGCGCAGTAACAATGGCAGTCAACAATTGGCTGCTCTGATGGTCTCAGAGAGCTGACAAAGATATCCTTTCAACAGGATTTTCCGCTCTCTCTCTCTCCTGTTCTGGAAACCAGTGTTTCAGTGGGAGTGGGAGTGGGAGTGGGAACCCCCCCCCCCCCCCCCCCCCCCCCGAGCTGTGAATGTTCCACAGACTGAAAGATCACGCTGTCTCAACCCATCCAGTCTTCATCGTCCTCCTGATGTTGGATCAGGTAAGCTTCATAGAGGGTTAATTAGAACATTCCAGAACATTCTTGAGGTTTTTAGGTCTTAGTAAAACCAAAACACAAACCACTGAGAGTATGCTCACTCTTTTAAGAGAATTAATTATTAAAAACAATTCTGATGTTTCTCAAATGCATTGGGTATGCCAAACTGCAACGTTGTTGGCCTTTAGCCAGATTTTTTATTTGTAGTGGAGTCATTGTTCTAGCTTTGCTACAAGCCCTATTCCTGGCAATGGGCAAGTTCATGCTCAAACGCAAGAAATAAATTAGGGCCAAAGGCTAAAGGCGTAACAAGGCTTCGGAGGCGCTGCAGGGTAGCACGGCTGTGCAGCCCATGGCCTTGCGTGTTTCCCAGAGATTCCCGATGTGTTTTCCCACTTCAAAAGGGTGCAAAGGTTGTGCGGCAGTACAGACTGACTGACTGCACCAGTGCAACTTGAAACATGAGGAAAATAATTGTGAAACAGTCTCACCTTCTGCACAAGAGACGTGTAAGTTGCATTCTCTTTCGACGAGATTTGTTTGTTTGTTTGTTTGTTTGTTTGTTTGTTTGTTTGATCTGGGCACTGTGGTTTTACCCTAGTTGCCCTTGACGTGAGTGAATGTATTGTCTTTCTACAGACTGGCCTGAGGAGAAAACTGCTGGCACGCCAAAGGGAGATGTGGAATAATGGCATTAGCCAGACAGACAGCAGACCACAGAGGAGAGAGAGCAGGGAGGAATCAGTTCTGGCTTTTCTGGGCATCGTTGGAACCATCCTCAATCTTCTTGTCATCATATTTGTTTACATTTATACATGCCTTTGAAGTCTGTGGGTAATAAACAAATTGAAATAAATACGTTTTTCTTTGACAAATGGGCAGGTGTTGACCTCAAAAGTTACCTTTTTGGTAAATTTGATTGCGCATTGGATTTGAAACGGTTAACGTCTCATCTACATACAAAGAAATAATTTCTCACTGTTCAGTTCTATGTTACCCTCATCAACGTGTAATAATAATTTGGCCTGTTGCTCTACTCCTCAACAGTAAACACAGAGAAGTCACCACAGGTTTATCATGCAACGCGGTGAAGCTCGAGAGACTTCATTGGCTGGTCATCTTCAGACATCTTTTAATCAAGTTTTTTTTTTTCTTTTTTTTTGGAATCACTACTGTACTGTTCACATAAACTCTGCATATTACTTCAAACATGATTCATTTTATACTATTTTGCAAGTAAAGATACAATGCTGGCCAAAACACAGGCTCACCGCCTGGTTGGAAATCCTCTGCATGATGTTTTGTAGACAGTTTGGTCTGATGGACTGGAGCCTCTGTTGATAGGTGTTTGATTTCTCCCCGATGGTGGTCCATAAATTCAGCATCACCACTGCAGAGCCCAGTGATTTACCAGTTGGCAGGAGAGGGAGGAAATGAATGGCACTGGGTCCAGTAACAGTGGTTGGTACAAGAGTAGTAACATAAACAAATAAATTAAAAAAAGTTTTAAAATGTATCAGTGCATCGATACCTGTGTCACATCGTCGTTGCCTTCTAAGAGTGGAAACGTTTGAGGTGGACAAACGCTGTTTTGATGGTTTGCCTGATCGGTGAGAACAGACCGCGGCCGTGAAAGGATCGCAGGACACATCCAAAATGGATCTCATGCCCCGGGCACACTCTGCTCATGGCCTTTGGAGCAGTTCTTTCCCGTCGGCAGACTAGTGAGGGAGGATTTAGTGTTGCCCTCAAGAGGCACTTTGTTTTGGGAGGGGCTGGGGGTTGTGTGTGTGTGTGGGGGGGGGGGGCTCTGTTCTTTTGGGAGTTTTATAGATATAGATTTCCTCTGTTCTCTGTGATAAAGCTTGGTTTATTTTTTCCATCTCTGTTGCTGTGAGGTCTCAGATGGATCATAAAAATATGAATATTTTACTCATACTTATCCATTTAAATGTTGTTTTTCTTTCCTAAAATGCAGCAACATTCAGTTCAAACAAAACAAACTGGTTTCATTTGTTAGTTTAGAAGTACTATGAGAGTTTGGAGTTTTGTCCTGGATTGATTTTTTTTCTGTTTGTGTGTGTGTGTGTGTGTGTGTGTGTGTGTGTGTGTGTTACTGGCCAATGGAATTGCGAAACAGAGCTGTCGGGCTGCTTCATTTTACATTTGCCCTGGTGATGTCCATTACTGACCACACTAGCCCATATATCCCCATATACCTAATATATCATTTGTCAGCTTGTTATTAGTTTGATGTTGCGTTTGGAATCTGTTTAAGCCCATGCCCTTATGATAAATGAATAAACACTGAAGTGACTGTTTGAACAGAGGCTTCTCTCTCTCTCTCTCTCTCTCTCTCTCTCTCTCTCTCTTCCTCTCTCTCTCTCTCTCTTTCTCTCTTCCTCTCTCTCTCTCTCTCTTTCTCTCTCTTTCTCTTTCTCTCTCTCTCTCTCTTCCTCTCTTCCTCTCTCTCTCTCTCTCTCTCTCTCTCTCTTCCTCTCTCTTCCTCTATCTCTCTCTCTCTTTCTTTTTTCTTCTTTAACCCCAGACTAACACAGCTGGGAGCCAACTGAGTTACACTGAGGAGGCAGCAGCAGCAGCTTTAAGTCCACCAGGACAAACCTTAAAGAGATAATCTTTTCTTTGGGCCAACATACAGAGCCGGAACCACTGAAACATTGGGAAAAACTCAGAGCAGAATTAGATTCCGTATTGTGCATTCACATGATGGAAAATTCACTCCATTGAAAAAAAACAAACAAACCAACAGACTGCGCAAACATGGTTATGATATGCAAAGTTCGTACAATGACCTAAATTCCATCATGCCAAGCACAGAATAGTTTTAAAGCATCTAAAGAAATATCCACTCGGTGTCCAGATCACGAGCACTGCAGTGCAGAGTTCAAAGCATCGTCCTAACGCGTGAATGAAGAACTGTTGTATAGTCATTCTCCTCTGCTAATGGAATCTTAAATCAATGTCCAAAAACGAGTAGCAGGAATGATGGATTCAGTGGATGAGTTTGGTCATCAGACAGATTACACAGTAGTGTCTGCTGACTGCCAACCGTTTTTCCACCCTGGTTAATGATCTTAGATAGCCACCTTTATATCCCTGGTGGGATGTTGGTATTCCCATTGCAACATACTAGGTAAAATGCTGTGTTATCGATTTTTAAAATGAAACCAGTTTTTTTTTTTTTTTTATAAACATCAATACTTTGTAATTTCCCAAAGAAAACCAATTCTCTGGCAAGTTCTTTTTTTTATCCTAAAAGAAGCTAGGGATTTCATCTGATCTGAGGCAGTTCCTAGATGTTTGAAGTTCATACCTTATTCCACAGACAATCTGAGACATTCCATCACTTTCCTCTAAGACTGAGCTCCTTAGTCTCAGAAATCCTTTGGGAAAATTCTGTGAAACCCTGAGAGTTCGCTGTCTGTGCGGCCCCTTTGCAAGACCCTTTTAACCCCAGTGGTGCTCCAGAGTCACGTGACCTCTGACAGAGACGGTAATGGATATAATTGGCTCTGAAGAGCATCAGCTAAATGAATAAACGTAATGTTAAAATAAATCAAAGAGCGACGTGCTAATGTAATTAAAATATGTCCCTGTTCCAACGTCACTGTCCAGGAAAACCATAAGCACCATATCATCAGCATATTTAATCAGAGTGAGGTTTTAGCCATGCTGTCTTAACTCGTTAGCCAAGACAGAAAATACGATATTGGTTATGATGCATATCTTACAGGGACTCCGCTTATCAGAGTGAACTGAGGTCATTAAAAAAATACATTGCCATTTTGAGGCTAGTGTCTTAACAAACAAACAAACAAACAAACAAATAAACAAACAAATGGTTGGATATATGGGTGGATGGACAGATAGATGGAAACTAAGAAGTTTCTGAAAGTGAATGAGGTGTTAGATTCCACGTTTTTTCACTGTGAATAACAGAATTCTATAAATACAGGATTCACACGTGTGGTAGATGCATCCAGATGGTGACTGGGAATGCCTGAAAGGGTGAGTTACATCTTCCATTCCAGTGTGCTGTGTATATTTCATGTGATATGTTGTATATATTGCATGTGATGGTGAATATGTACAGTACATGTTATACATCTACAGACTAAGACACTAAAGCCATTTGAATCTATTAGTCAATCATTACAGTTCGGTACAGTTCTTATAATCTCATATATATATATATATATATATATATATGTATGTATGTATATATACACACATACACATAAACAGTTCAGGTTATCAGCAAACCTGAGAGGATTCTTTTGAGGTGTCATTATGACTTTTACATGCATATATATATATATATATACACACACATAAACAGTTCAGGTTATCAGCAAACCTGAGAGAATTCTTTTGAAGTGTCATTATGACTTTTACATGCATATATATATATACACACACATAAACAGTTCATGACAGTTATCACAGGTATGACTTTTACATTCCTTATCAATACAAAATTATTCCACATGCATTCTGACCTGCATTGACCCTGAAATCTGAAATGATTCTTTAAAATTGAGTTTAGGCTCTACTTGATCTTCTTTCTATCTCTCTTTCTTTCTTGCTTGCTTTCTTTCTGTCTTTCTGTAATGTTTGGATTTCTCCATGTGTGTTTTTATTTGGGGTGGGGGTGGGGGGGGGGGTGCTATCTTCCTTTGTATTTAAGTAAAGAACCTCAAACTCTGGATGTATGTTCAGTTGCTCTGATCTTGAACTGCCACAGATCTCTGTTAATCAATAGCACATGCCCGCTGTGCATGAGTTCTGATCAATCCTGTAAACAGCATTCAAATCCCTCTTTCCTTACACCGGGGAAGAAGCCATACTTTGCCCTACAGTGATGAGAGATTCAGTAATGTGGCCTGATTGGACCAATCATGGCTTTGAATTAATGAATCTCCTTGTGCATAAAGAACAGTGCCTCCGTCTGTCATGAGTGTATGAAAATCGTGCCTGTATGAAAAATGAATTTGAGATGGCTAAAACTGGTAGTCAAACATTTATAAGTAATCTTTGAGTGCATAGAACTTCTTGCATTAATATTAAAACAATGCTGTAGAGAACAGTTACACTGGTACTACTGTATGCCTGTTTGCACCTCACTGCTGATAAGTGCTCTTATGTGAAAGATTTTGTTCAATGGGAATACAGATAGTTTTTCCCTCTCTGCGCTGCATATGAAGATTCCCTCGACCCTCTGCAGCTTTCGCTAACATGAGAGAACACAATCTATAAATATATGGATAGATTTTTAAAAAAAAAGAAAAGAAAAGAAAAGAAACTACATGCAGTTCATTTTCTCAGTGGACCTTCCATGAAAGATCATAGGAAAAAAAAAAAAACCCTCAGAGTGAATACAAGCAGTAGTAGATCTGAGAAAATACTGTGAGTGCAAAGACCAATAAAAGAAGACTGTAGAAACACTTTCTTTCTTTTTCTAAGGTCTGAAAACCTTAGATATTCAAACTGCATTGACTAAAAGGTAGTGTGTTTGCCTGCTCTGTGTCATTCTTCAGTGTGATCAGGTGTGTTGTAACTGCCCCAGTCCTGAACCTGCGTACCTGATTCAGTTTATCTTCTCATCAGAAGTTCATATAAATTCTGATTTGTCAAGATCGCCGGCTGGTAAATGTGCCTGCATCGGCTGTGTAGAAGAACACTGAGAAATGTAACCGAATGCTACGTGGGGACAACGGCAATATGTGTGTTGTAAGAAACATTTTGGAAAGTAGAGATTCGTTTATTTTGTGATGACTAATTTTGTATTTCAGTATTTGAATTTACCTTTGTAAGGCAATAATCTGTGATCCTCTAGTGATTGTTTTAACAAGTCCTGTTCCGTTTAAAGGGTTTTGAGGAAATACGTCAGTACGTTTTGTTTGGTACAATACAAACTGTTGGACAGGAGAGAGTCAGTTAGTTTTCTCACCGTCAACTCCACTTAGAATTATATTTTTATTTATAGTATTTGCTTATACGTGCATACAGTCCTTAGATGATAAAACTTAATCTCGAGAATCGGATAAATCTTTGTGTCGCGTCAGTTACGCACTTAAACGGTCCCACCCTCCCGTATATCATATCATATACTTACACTCATGCGTTATTCCCCGTGTCCCTGTGCACTTAATATCGAGTTCACGCATGCTCAGTCAACGGCAGGGAGAGAGAAATTCTCAGCGTGACATGTTTTTTTATTTTCTCAGCGCGGCTTTCTAGTTGTTCTTTGTGATGCATGACAGCACAGGAGCTTGAGCAACGGAATAACGTCTAATTTGGTTGAACCGTTCCCATCCACAGCCCCGGTGGAGAGTAAAATCAGAAGAGACAGGTCCCCAAACAGTCTGTGATGAGCTCATCACGCATCCACTGTTTTACCTGGCGACTCGGCGAGACATTCACTGTGACAGAATTTATTTATTTTTTTTGCATAGTTAACTGACACCCATTGGGTCAGACGAAATGTAGGGACTACGGGGTGAACTGGTCCGTAGGAATGAGCAAATCTGTCAAAACACTTGTAAACACTCTGCTCTTCAACTTAAATCTCAGCCAACATTCACTGGGAATGTAACAGCACTTCTGTATCTGTACAAGTTCTCATAACCTCTGGACAAATGTTTAGATAGTTATGATCTCACTAAAACATGCAGTGTTTGGCACATTCATAAAACGTTTTATTTTAACTCCCCGAAAGCCCCCCATGTCACGACGAATCAGTTCTTATTCAGACATTATTCACAGAGATATTATCGCTTTCAAACTTTAGGAAATTCAGCGATTAATGGAGCTTAGAAAACATGAAAACCATTAAAAAATATGTCTGTTCTTTTATATTCTTTATATTCTTTACCACCGTACAAAACCACTGTTTTCTGGTCTTTCGATGTAGCTGTTTCAGAGAAAACATATCGCTTGTGTGTGTCCATTCTCATAAGTGCTTTTCCAGAGGGATTAGTGCCACCTGAGTGACTCTCAGACACCGAGTAGTATGAGGAGGAGGAAACTGCAAGTGGTTTTGTTCCTTGGAGGAAGAGGAGGAGTAGGAGGAAGAAGAGGGAGGGGGGGTGGCATTTAACTGCACTTCAGTGAACGATGTGTCACCGAAAAGAGATGAGACATTAGCTCTGATTTAATGGAGGCCAGTGCAGTGGATGGGCGGAAAGCCCCCCCAAACCCCCCCCCCCCCCGCACCACCACCCTGAGGGTGTGATTATAATTGCAGAGGTTGTAAAGGTCAAATCTGCAACAGCTGGAGTCTAACTAACAAACTCTGCTGCCTTAGAGTAAACAATGTTCTGCATGCGGGGAGGAGAGTGACAGGGAGGGAAAGGACAACAGACAAACACAGAGAGAGAGAGAGAGAGAGAGACAGAAAGACAGAGAGAGAGGGAGCGAGAGAGAGAGAGAGAGAGGGAGCGAGAGAGGGAGCGAGAGAGAGAGGGGGGGATGGACAGACAGATGGAGGCAGACAGACAGAGACAGATGGATTCAGAAAGAGAGAGAGGGAGAGAGAGATGCACAGACAGATAAGAGACAGACAGATGAACAGAGAGAAAGACAGGGTGACAGTGTGACAAACTAGTGTGAGAAGATTACAAAAGCCTTTAATTGTTTGGGTGTCCTCCTGGGCTAATTTGCATAAAGATTCAGCAGTAAGGTTCATAAATGAAGAGCGACATTCTCATAAATCTATATTTCATGACTGCGACCTGTATATGCTCTTTTTGAACAGGGGGAACATGAGCTGAAAAAGGGAACCCGTTTTCAGACACGGTCCTCTGAGCCCACGAAATTATTTCTCTCCGTGCAAGTCGGTCGGTCGCCAGAGGAAATCGGCGGTGAAACCACTGAGCCGGCTGGTGCCAGCAGATCAACAATCCTGCAATGAAATTCCCAAAGCCCTGGGCTGATGGGTACACTCACAGTTGTGTTGAAATTCATTAAAATCTGTTAATTTGATGGATTTAATCTCCAAATGTCTTTCAACGTGTTGTTTTTTATCATCTATGACATAACATATACTACATGTAACATAACCCTGTCTAAATATATTTAATCAGACACTACCCAGGAGAAGACTAAGTGTGAGCTCTGGTTGAGAAATCAAAGCTGGGTTGGTTCCTCTACTCCACAGTGACTGTGAATGTTATCCACTCTATGCCGTGAAAAAAAGACAGTGTGTTTTGACGTGCTGCCACAGTGCCTTTGACCTCAGAACCATCTGTGACCTTTACCGTGGAGACGATTTACAACACGTAAGTGAATTCTGAGTTACACGTCCACAGAGGCAGTAACCTAGAAGAATAACCTCTTTTTATGCAGCTTGCAGACAGCACACGAACAGTCTCTCTGTGTGTGTGTGTGTGTGTGTGTGTGTGTGTGTGTGTGCAGTGTGTCTGTGTGTGTGTGTCTAAGTGTGTGTGTGTGTGTGTGTGTGTGTGTTTCAGCTCAACCTCAACGCAGCCACTTTGAGGGAGGAGATTTGCTGTCTTCATGTGAACCACAATTTATCAAAAGGTGCTTAAAGGGAAGCATGTGTAGGTGTAACCTCCCACACAGCAGACAGATAGCCTGTCCCACTACTAGAGCTGTAGTAAGAAATGTTCAACATTTCAATATTTTCAACATTAAAAAAAAAAATCCTCATTTTCTTCCAATTTGGAATAGTGGATTATGTTTCAGTCTCTGTTTAAGCACCTTCCCTCACAAAGCTGGCTCAGTCAAGGTGCAAGAGGCAAACCAATGATTTTTCTGGTAAGTGTGAAACCAACCACTGCATCTTTTCTCCTACAAACGAACTAATTTGACTGAGTGACACTTGGGCAAATGTGTCATTTGGTTTCACGGAAACAAAAACTACATGGACACCTGACTGTCATGGGTCGTGAGGGAGGGAGGTGCGGAGGGATCTTGACCGACTCCCCTGTCTGGGAAACCACAGCCAATCGGATTCCTTCTTACCCCTGGTCAAAGCTGGTACATGTGACACAGCTGGGATTTGACCTGCGAGTCCCAGATGACAGACATGCACCATGGCATTGTTAAAATGTGCTCTCTTCCTGTCTCTGTGTGTGTGTGTGTGTGTCTTTCTCTCTCTCTCTTATCCACTGTCTCTGTCTCTCTCTCTCTCTGTCTCTCTCTTTCTCTCTCTCCCTGTCTCTCTCTCTCTCTCCCTCACTATCTCTCTCTCTTTCTGCCACACCCACCCAGTAAGAGCTCTCTCTCTAAGAGAATAGACATAGTCACTGCGTCCCAGACACAGTCAGTAGATGAAAGCCCCAAAGATTTCGTCTTTTTCAACATATTTATTTCTTGGACGTGTTCGTTTATTTCCTGTTTTTTTTTCCCCGTTTAGGCCTCAGAGAATAGCTGTCATAACTCACCCTGGGGAACGTGTTGCATGCATTACTGCTCTGTGCAGTCCAACAGTTGGAAACACTGAAGTGGAAGGCAAGCCCTGCTGAGTGGTGCCATCTCACTGAACGCAATATACAATCTCACCACGAAACCGCGGCATTATCTCAAAACAAAATAAACGAAACACGACACACAAGCTGACGTCCACAGAACATAAGCACGGGGATAATTCCCCTCTCTGCACATACCTGTTTTACATTTCTCCACTTCTTTATTGAGAAGATGTTTCTCCTCTCTCGCTCTCTGTCACTCTCTCTTTCTCCCTCTGTCTCTCTCTTTTTTACATTTTTTTTTTAAGTGAAGCAGCTATCCCCCGCTGGCCTGTGGATGAATAACACTCATTATCTGCCATTGTTTTCACTGAGATCATTCTCTGCTGAGGAACTAGACAGTTTCATTCTCAGACAAAGAACAATAAATGAACATCCAAAGTGGAACGCCTTGAAAGAAACATTTGCATTCAAATTAGATCAGGCCTCCTCTGTGTAATGTGCAATGTGCATGCCTCGTCCACACACACACACACACACACACACACACACACACACACACACACACACACACACATACACAAACAGACATACATACATACACACACACATACATACACACACACATACACACACACACACACACACACACGACATTCTGAATTTCCCCTCAGGTTCCTGCTCTCTCGTGTTTTAGGCTGATGTCAGAGTGTATGGGTGTGTGAAGTTTGTCATTCGAATGTGCCACACAAGCAAAGGTAATAAATCATGCTTTAAGGAGACAGACTGCAATTAGAGAGAGTGTGTGAGCGTGTGTTTGTATGCGTGTTTGTATGCGTGTTTGTGTGTGTATGTGTGTGTGAGCGTGTGTTTGTATGTGTGTTTGTGTGTGTATTTGTGTGTGTATGTGTTTGGGTGTTGTGTGTGTGTGTGGGTGTTGTGTGTGCTTGTGTGTGTATGTGTGTGTGTGTGAGCGTGTATTTTTGTGTGTGTGTGTGTTGTGTGTTCGTATGCATGCGTGTGTGTGTGTGTGTGTGTGAAGGAGAGAGCATTGTTGGTACCCAGTGTTTGGTATCATATGTGTTTGTAATGTGCTGCCACAGCATTTCACTCTTCAGAGAGCAGCAGTACAAGAGACCAAGCTTCTACCCAGTTATGAAACTAACGCCATGTACTCAAATGCTATGTCTTCCAATGCTATCTATTCCAGTTTAATGAAAATCTGATAAGGAAGTTGTTAACTTGCTGTTGGTGACAACCCATGACTTCTTTTTAAAGTGAATTTTAAAATATAGCTTTTGATTTTGAAAGCATGACAATGTCGTATACCTCCCAACAACACTGATTTGATTGATTATTATTGACAAAAGTGTCTGTGTTAGATGCAGAGCACTCTTCACATTGCCCATGGAAAATACAGGCAAAACACGGCAACCTGTAGGATTATCCTAGAGCTGCAGCCAAGAGTTTGGGCAGCCTTTGTCCATTAAGAACAAAGGCAGGGGCATGTCTGGATATCTACCTCTGCAATACAAGCTCCTCCAAACAAAACGTGTTAACCAAGATGCTGATCACACAAGAGATTATTTTTCACAAGAGCCAAGAGTTTTTCACAAGAGTTTAGAAAATTCTTAGAGTGAATGTCCCACTTTGTCAAATTGCAGTCTTGACACAAAAGAATGCACCTTAGCAAGCCGTACTTTTCTGCTGGACATTTTTTTTTTTTAAAAGCAAATTCAGGGGTTGAAATTTTCAAACTGATTACATCCGGACAAGCCATTCCTCTGTGATACAGACGTGAGCGTGGCATTCTGGATGTGTTTTCCCTCAGTGACATGCTTGGATTGGGGTGCGGCTGGGACTGGCTGAGTCTTCAACCCCCCCCCCCCCCACTTCCTAAACCTCCCCCTCACCAACCCTCCCCCCTTTGACATCAAACATGGGATGGGATGGTTTGAAGTCAAAATGAACACATCTCAAGAGGAGACTATGGAGGTGACTATGCACATTTGTACAAACTGTTGTTCAAACAAAAAAAATGTTCACAGCATAATACACCTCACATATTTAAAAAGTATATCCTCACGTGAGTATGGACAGGGTAAACTATGACGTGAGAATCCATTAGAAGCATGATTTTAAGATGCTAAACGTCGTATAAATCTGCACCATTTTTCCCCCAGTGCTGAACTGCTCTTAACTCCTCTCTCTTTACTTTTTCACTCGAACAGAACAAACCAGTCCCTCAGAGCAGAAGTTTCTTTGCCATCTCTGTGGTCAATGATTTTAAGTCTGTAAAGAAATCCAAGGAAACATTGCCCTGGTAATATTTCACACCCCCAGAAACAACGGTAATCAACCAGTCTCAACTCACAGCCAAAGCACTGTCCTCAGGGCCATAGTTTCCATTAGAACTATGTTACAAATGCAGATTGGAGCACAAATGTCACGCCCGATGGAACCCAGTCAGACAGAAATTGAACTTCAGCACATTGTCTTTCCAAACTTTCCAAAAAAAAAAAAAGAAAAAATTGAGATGAGTTGCCTTTGATTTTTCTAGCAGAAAAAAAGTGATGTTGTTTGAGAGTCAGACATTTCAGGTTTTGTATTGTTCTGCTTAACCCAACCTTAAAATGTTCATTTTACCTCACATTGAGCTCAATGAGTCATGTGCCCGTGTATTGGTGAGGTGTCTTGGTATGAGTGTGTGTGTTTATAAATGAGCTTTCAGACGGCACACACACACACACACACACAGGCAGACACACACACACAGACAGAGTGCCTACCTCTGCAGCCTGTGTCTTTGGAAGCTTTTTTTTTCATTTGTTGAGTGTGTTCAGTTTTTTTTGGTCATTTGTTGAGTGTGTTCAGTTTAATGAGCTTCCTCAGCCTGAGGATAATGAAGTGAACATCACACAGTCTGGGTCACCACGTGACTGACACTATGATCAGGGACCGTCACATTCTCTGCATCGCCCAGAGAATGAGGACTAGGTCCACAGTCCGCGGCTCAGATGTCTTGAGCAAAGCATGCTAATGCTGGAATATATTCATGCACCTATGGCCATCTCCTCAGGCTTTCATACAGGTAATAACTCATAATGCATGGACACTCAGGTAATAACTCATAATGCATACACACTCAGGTAATAACTCACAATGCATGTAAACTCAGGTAATAACTCATAATGCATGCACACTCAGGTAATAACTCATAATGCATACACACTCAGGTAATAACTCATAATGCATACACACTCAGGTAATAACTCACAACGCATGTAAACTCAGGTAATAACTCATAATGCATGCACACTCAGGTAATAACTCATAATGCATGCAAACTTAGGTAATAACTCATAATGCATGCACACTCAGGTAATAACACATAAAACATGCACACTTAGGCAATAACTCACAACGCATGTAAACTCAGGTAATAACTCATAATGCATGCACACTCAGGTAATAACTCATAATGCATGCAAACTTGGGTAATAACTCATAGCGCATGTAAACTCAGGTAATAACTCATAATGCATGCATGCACACTCAGGTAATAACTTATGACACATGTAAACTCAGGTAATGACCCATAATGCATGTAAACTCAGGTAATGACCCATAACGCATGCAAACTCAGGTAATGACCCATAACGCATGTAAACTCAGGTAATGACCCATAACGCATGCAAACTCAGACTCACTGTGAGCCCTGCATCTCTGCAGGTTTTCAGGATTCCATAATGATCCACTTTATCACTGTCTTCATTCAGGAGAAGGTACTGGAACAAAACCTCTTCACACAGTGGCCTACCAGATTCTTGACACTGTGCAATCCTCATCATTTAAAACAGACAGAAGTTAACCAATCTGATGGATACAATGATTAAGAAAAAAACAAAAACAAAAACAAACAAACAAACAAAAAACCAGGTGGGTGGAAATGTCGTCTGGCTGAGGACTCAGAACCCACCGCTGGGTCTCTTTTCATACTCTTTTGAAACCTGAGGAAAAAAGAAGGCACAGACATTACATCAATACTTAATACAGATCAGATGATGAATGGTCTAGATATTGGAAGAAGCAGATCCACCCCCCCCCCCCCACCCCGTCCTGCCAGACTCCTCTCCATTTGCTCCAGCTGTATCTACACTTACAATGCAGCAGCAACATCTTATTTCATTCCACGGCAGCGCAGCAGACCCGAATGAGAAGAAGTTTACATTCAATGCGCAGAGAATTTTAAACACTTCATTCTCCGGCTGTGTTGGCTGGGTGCAGAACTCTGGCTTGTCTTTTTCGCTAAGTACTGCACTTTCCCCCGAAAGGGCTGGAGACTCAACATACCAGAGCTCTGCCACGCCCACCCCCCCCCACCCCCCGACCCCCCTGCGTCTGGCTGGCGTTGGGGGGGTCACCGAAACATGACTGCGTCTCGTCTCAGACTAATTATAACAGCCATTAAATCTCCACTCATCCACCTGGAACAAGTGAGTCCCCCGTCTAATAATGAGTTTGACTTTTTGAAGTTCTCCGTTATCTAAGCATGCCGAAGCAGTGACTGGTCTAATTGTGTCATGTGTAGTTTTAGTGTCTCGCTTTTATTCACTCCGGCTCTGCCACTTATTTAATGGCCTCCACCATCTGCCCAGTTCTGAACTCATTCATATGCGAGACTTGTACCAAGTTGTTGGCCAGGTCTTGGCTTTTTCCACTGACTTTCAAGGTTCATAGAGAAATCTTCATTTACCAAAAGTGCGTTTTGACAGAGGACAAAGTTCATCTTCATAAAATTGAGTTTCTGTCAGTTGAGCCTGCAGGAATAAAAAAATGCAGGGTGAGGGGGGGTTATTCTGTAATTTTGGGAAGGGGGCTGTGATTCGGGAGGGGGCCCTGAAGCTCTGGATTTGGCAGTTGAAGGGCTGCAGCTGGATAGAGGTAATTTGCTGGAGATTGTCTCATTACAGACCCTAATGCTTAAGGTGACCAAGCAACCAGTAAAACTGACAAATAATCTCTCTCTCTCTCTCTCACACACACACACACACACACACACTGAAACACACACACATAAACACACACTGAAATACACACACGGACACACGCTCAGAGCCATGTAAACCAATGATTTTTCAACACATAGCCTTCACTGCAGGGCAAGTTTTACTCTGTATCTTTAAAACACCTTGTACTGTGAAACTTCAGGACAACTAAAGTAACAGCAATTTCCCTCTTTCCTCCACCTGTCCCTGTCTCAACTCCTGCTGAGTAATAATATAGATATATATATTTAATTGAACCGCATTGCAAAATTATACAGTTACACATAATACAATTATGCAAGTGTGCTCCTAAACTTTTCCTCATGTATTCCATCTCATTTCGGATTCACTCTTACCCTGAAAACGCCTCTTCTGATTAGTTGACAAGATGAATAACATTTGTTAGATCAGACAATTACATTTGTTACATAAATAAGCCCAGGGGAAAAAATTAAAATAATAATAATAAAAAAAATTCATCGGGAGCAGACTTACTTCAAATGGTTCTTATTCTGAGACCAACCACGCCATGACAACAGATCAGGTTCATTTACCTTACAAGTCAAATTTTGATAAACCTCTGTGATGCAGCTTACACCATAAGCGGGTACAAGCTATAAAATCCATACTCTGATCAAACGCTCTCCACTGTTCTCCAAACAGCTGTTGTCCTGGAGTTCTGTTTCGAGCGTGGACCTAAAAAGAGCCCGAAACGCAGACAAGCAGACACAGAGCTCAGCACACCCACCCCAGAGACTGACCCGCATAACGTGTCAGGCATGAAGATCTGGCAACCCATGTCCAGGCTGTTTACTGAGAGTGATTCAGAGAGCCAAGGCCCCGACTGCTTTTGTTTACTGCTCAGGAGAGACAAGGGAAAACACTTAAGAGTCTGTCCACCCTCCATTACAGTAACTGCTTTTCCTGAATGTTTTGCTGGGGAAATTCATCTTCTCTCTTTGTGTGTGGGATACAGTCAGGGGAGATGACAAGTCCTGTAAATTAAAAATAGATTTAACGTAATAAAAATAAAAATAAAAACAAAAACAAAAACAGATTGTTTAACGTAATATCATCAAAAGCAAGACTGAATAAAGTTAGTAAAAATATCAAGATATAATCCATCTGCTGTTATTTTTGGACTAAATAAAATTTAAAGATTACATTACTGGACAAAGGCCCTTCCTGGATTTCTGTAAATGTTCCAGTCTAATCAAAGCAAACAAGTCATTAAAAATTCATAGGGGCAATGAACATTCCTTTCTCTCTTTCTTTCTTTCTTTCTTGGTTAGCTTTTGTTCTTTCTTTCTTGACTCTTTTATTTTTATCATCCCTTGTTTAGCATGCTGAAAAATGAACTTTGCTGACCTATCGAACCAAAATCCTTTGATAATAGCTCTCCAAATGATTATCTGCTCCATTTCACCCACAGCCACAGTGCCTTCATGCACTGGTCTCAGTGTGTCCATCCCCAGTGTGTGTGAGTGTGTGTGTGTATGTGTGTGTGTGTGTGTGTGTGTGTGTGTGTTTTACGTAACAAACAGCAGCAGACGTGGTACAGCTCCATCTCCCCGTGATTTGATTCACTTTCAAGGTCAGGGTGACCTTGGTGTTGGGGGGGGGGGGGGGGGGGGGGGTTTACCCATAAAGCAGATTGCTCCTGAAGACTCGTCCCATCTCTACACAGATACACAGGGCTTTAACACAGAGCGCCGGATCCACGCAATCAAAACCTGCATAAATTCACGCCCCTGAAAGGGTTACGAGGGTCCAGCCCAGCCACATTCCCGTTTGCCGGTCGGACAACAGCATAATTCCTTTCCCTCCGACGCTATCGTACGTGTCAGATCTGCCGAGGAGGGCTTAAAAGGGACTGTCCCAGAGGCTGCGTTCATATCTACTGTTACATCTGAAAAAGAATCACTTTCATTCAGTAACTGCACAATTCCCAGTCCATATGGGCTTTCAGTAGAAATAAGAGGGATGAAACACAGGCAGAGTTAATGAGTGTCGGGATGTGTGTCTCTCCTCTCAAACAAGGGCATGGCAGTAAAATGATCCTGAAAGAACCTCATTCTCCACTCCTTACTGCTGTCAGCCTGTTAAAACACACACACACACACACACACACACACACACACACACACACACACTCTGTCTCTCTCTCTCTCTCACAAACAAAAACAAACACAACCTTAGCATCTAGGAGGAGAAATAGCCTCTGGACCTGTTCTTTTTTACGCTGTCTCTCAGGTCCACACGCCCCATGCGCTGAGATGACCTTTAATAAAAGCCTGGTGACCCCCTGTAGGTGAGCTCTCTATGTCTGTACACTTATACGTCTCACAGTACACAAGAAACCACAACTGACTAGAGCCAAGCAAACAGAGATCAGTAAATTCACACACACACACACACACACACACACACACACAAACAAACAAAAAAGGGCTGAGAGTGCGTGTGGATAAAATCACCCCCTCTGACAGAATGAGATCCAGACACATTTCCATAATGCATTATATCATTCTCTCTGTCTCTCTCTCTCTCTCTCTCTCTCTTTTTGTCTGTCTCTCTGTTTGTGTGTGTGTGTGTCTCTCTCTCTCTGTGTCCATCACTCTCCCTTTCTCTCTCTATTTGTCTCTCTCCCTGTCTATCTCTGTCTGTCTCTCTGTCTGTCTCTCTAACTCTGGAGAACAGTGAAGAAAGAGGTTAAATGTGAAGCTTGGGGCCCATGGAATGCGCTGCAGACAGCTGATATCCTAAACTGATTGGCTGAGTTCTCCTCACATGTGATGGCGAGCCAACCGGAGCAGAAAATCAAACCCACAGAGGACCCCCAGAGACATGGCAGTGTGGCCAGAGAAGAGAGAGAGAGAGAGAGAAAGAGTAGTTTTTCCTCATGGCGGCGATGAGAGAGCTATCTTTCACTCCTTTTGGGGCGGTGGTGGTGGAAGTTTGGCAGCTAAAGGACAGAGGTCTGTCTCTTGCCAACTCCCACTGGCCAAGAGCAGGGGTATGAGGATGCAAGCCATCCATCGCCTGGAAGTGAAACCCCAATCAAATGGGCCTGGAGCCTCCCAGCAGGAGGAGGTGAGCTATTAGTTAGCCCAACTGTGAATTATTTCAGTATCTAGCTACAGAGGCAAATTGAAGCGGTAATTCAAACCGTAGCCTGGGTTCTATCCAAACGAGGTCCTGTAAAGTGAACCAATTCCATGTCTATCTGTTCACACTGTTTCTTTGTTAATCCCGCTCTAGTTCTCTTTTTACTCGGGTTCTCAAAAAGGCAGGTGTTCTCGACATCATTTCCCCCGATACGGGAAGACCTCCAGACGACCTTTATCTGAAACAGATTGCTATTTGCTGTAAGGAAATGGCTGGAAGTGGCATGTCTGATCAGAGCTTGGACTCTCCTGTGGAGTGTGTTAAGGGATCTATTGTGAGGGTAAAAATGCCTATTCATAAATGCAATTGCTACATTTATTATTACATTTTGTGTAAATACACATTTTTCCCATCTGTCCTGTTTATGAGCAGAGATCATATTAACCTTGAGGAAAGGAGAGAATGCGTATGTATGTAGATAACCTTCTAGCAGAACTCAAAATGCAAATACAAAATCTTTCCTATTTCACATGCGAAAAAGCATGAAGTCGATTTCTCGAGACCATTTTAGGAGAAAGACATCATGATCTGTCCTTTTCTGAGTTTTTTTTTTTTTCTTGGTGAAATATATCTCCTGCAGGTAACAATCTTTTCTCCATGTGACATTCAGTGATAGTCTTTGAAACAAACCCTGAGAAAGCAACACAACTCATCTTAGCACTGCACCTTAATACAACAGAATGGAGCTGAATCATAGCTTTGGAACTATAGAAGGACGAATCACGAAAGAGCGTGTCAAATGATCAACGTCAGATTATTATCAGCTAATTTGTTGGTCAAAATCCACACGAAAACACCCAAAAATCCTGAATTATTTTGACCCGAGCATGAGAGAACGATCTCACGGCAGTAGTGGGTCAAACCTCCCAGACACAGAGCTGCAGACAAAGAGGTCACATCCTGTTCTCATTTGTAACTGGATCATCCTTCTGTCCTACAGGGTGGACATCCCGTGTTCCGTACCCCAGGATCCAGACACCTACCGCGGCCCACGTGGCCAGACCAGGCTGTGAGATGAGTCAAGGGCACGTTCGAAAAACTGGCCTCGTTTTACGTTGTTTTAAAACAGATAACAGATACACGCGAATAACAGATACACGTGAATGAATGCACACATATTTGTATGGATCCACACATGTGACATCAGGTTGGATGGGTGCTTTGTACAGTGACCTCAGAGTCATCTGCCCAGGGCTGTGCACTTCTGTCTCGGCTGACGTTGTCCAGTGTTACATGTACTACTGAGCAGTTTGGTACAAATACAATGCAAGACATTTCTTGCCTTCACAGCACTAACAGAATGCTGTTACCAATAGTATGTGCACAGACAGTCTGTGTATAGAGAGCTTATCCCTAATACTGTCTCCTTTCTTCCCCTCACTGAATCCCAGCCACAGACGCATTACAGACGTAATGTATTCAGAGTCTAAAGCCTCGCTAATGACAGTGGAAATGTTTTATCAGGAGGGTTTGTTTTGCCCCGTGAACGCTGGAGTGGGCAGGCACCGCAAAGCCTGCTCTGTCTCCACCATCTCAACGATGAGGAATGCAGTGACTGTGTGACTGAGATTTCGGCTGCTGTGTGACTAAAGCGCTCACTCACCAATGCAATACAATAACCTTACTGTCCATTTCACTATCAACACATACCTTCTGCTTGAACAAATACCTCTGATCGAACTAATGAATCCAATTAGATCAGATCAGTCTCTTCAGAAAGAAATGTCCTCCAACTAGATCACTCTCGTTAGACTGGATCGCTCTAGTCAGACTGGGTCACTATAATCCACCTTGACTGCCCCTATCAGACAGAACCACTCCTATCAGAATGGATCACTATGACCAGACTGGATCACTCTTATCAGATAGAACCACTCCTATCAGACAGGACCACTCCTATCAGACTGGATCATTCCTATCAGACAGGACCACCCCTATCAGACTGGATCACTCCTGTCAGACAGGACCACCCCTATCAGACTGGATCACTCCTATCAGACAGGACCACTCCTATCAGACTGGATCACTATGACCAGACTGCGATCACTATGACCACACTGGATTACTCCAATCAGACTGATACATAACATCGGACTGGATCACTCTAATCCGATTGGATCACTTCTATCAGACTGGATAAGTCTCCTCAGACTGAATCACTCCTAATGCCTGTAATCAGACTAGATCTCTCCTGTCAGACCGAACCACTCTTATTAGGCTGATGCGTCTCAAACACCCTGACAGAGCTGAACCTACTCAGCAGGTCAACAGCTACTTGAGGCTAGTGCTGCTGATGTAAAGACACGAGATGATCAAAGACCAAACTTCAGGCGCTCGTACAGAATCAGACACTGAGCATACAAAATGGAGACAATCTGACGATACCCACTGACACACAGGTCACACTAACGTAATAAAATCAGATCATCAGCTAATTCATAAAAATCCATGCGCTCACACTCTCAAAAAGGCATCAGAGGTTCTCATAATATGATTTACCCATCTCGTCAGTGTCTCAGTTACATACCTGACACAATATCTTGAAACCCCTGTATTAACCTTACCATTAAACAATGTAACTTGTGTTTTTTGGGGGTTTTTTCGCAGATATACTGAAGCATATAAAGACTTCCTACGTCGATAGTCCGACCTCAGTCGATTAAAGTTTTGGCAAACACACTTTAATCGCATGGTTGTATCATAGCGACCGGCCTTGTGTTTGCCATCGCTATGCTGTAGGCGATTCTGGACGGGCAGTTATTGTTCTGTGGCCCTTGTGTGGGTGGGAGAGTTTCAATACAGGCCATATACAGACGAGAAGAGATCTGAGGAATACTGCTGTGAGTGATAGAACAGTTTAAATAAGCTCTTTTGAAGGCTGCGCACAAATGATCCAGCATTATTGCTCTAATCACACCAAGTTCTTCCTTAATACATGAGTTCATTGTCATTCTTGGTGATGAGCGTATGGAATCAGGATTAAAAAAAAAAAGACCACATATCTGCCAAACGTGTGATAGTGAGTGACTAGAGAAGACAATGCTAAATAAAGAGAGAATTTCCCCACTCTCTGTCACTCTGTCAGAGTCTAACGAACAGCGATGTTCTCTCAGATGTCACATTACTTAAACTTCACATCAAGCACACAAAGCGTTACTTTTATTTACAACAAATGCGTTCGATCCATCACTGTCGTGTTCTTGGCTGTCTCTCCTTCACACCGCGTCTTATCTCGGATTCCTCTGGTCGAGCCAAACGTGCGCAACGCGACGGCAGAAGACATACACCAGGGAAACTGTGTTGGTGGCAGCCACTCTTACTTTAAATGCACCGCACATGCGATACAAACCAAGGACGATATCCGGTTTGGGTCGCCTTGATAAATTCGTCTTTGATTGATGGCACTACACCAAGAATAGCATCGCGTTTTATTTATAGAATGTTTCATAACATCAGAGCTACTGTACATTCTATATACTGCACACACCACGTTCCAATTCCATTAGCGTGTAGCCTCCTGAAGAAAAGCACCACAGAACAGTAGGCCTGTGTTTTCTTGAGTACACTGTATAGTTACATACCACAACCCAATGTTAGCCAGTAAAAACAGGCAAAGAGGCTGCACCCTCACTGTCTGTTCACTGCCACGTCTATTCCACTTTAATATATGCATGTAAATGTTTTAATCAGTTTTGTTATCCAACACTAATAGCCTGGTTTCATAATTTATGCAACCTGCTTGTACTTCTTTGAAAATAGTTTAATTAATTTCTCGACAAGGACCGATGCCAAGCTTCAACTACAAGACATATAGCTCAGACGCTTAATAATTCAGTCTGATGAATTATGACTGGCATTCCTTTCTTATCCTGATGTTCCTCCAACAGGCTGCACATTCCTCTACGTACGAGGTAATGGAGGTAATGCTTCCTCCGGTACCTTCTTGTAATTTTTTCCCCCTCCTCATATTGCCCACAGATTACAGCAGTTTACGCACCTTGTCATTCAGCTCAGCAATTCATGGTGAACTTACTGCACGTCCTGGAAAGCCTCTGAGTCACACTGTGAGCAGAGAGAGATGTTGTTTGGTGTGCTGTGTGACTGAAGAGATGTTGTTAGGTTTGCTGTGTGACTGAAGAGATGTTGTTAGGTTTGCTGTGTGACTGAAGAGATGTTGTTTGGTTTACTGTTTGACTGAAGAGATGTTGTTAGGTTTGCTGTGTGACTGAAGAGATGTTGTTTGGTTTGCTGTGTGACTGAAGAGATGTTGTTTGGTTTACTGTTTGACTGAAGAGATGTTGTTTGGTTTGCTGTGTGACTGAAGAGCTGTTGTCTGGTTTGCTGTGTGACTGAAGAGATGTTGTTTGGTTTGCTGTGTGACTGAAGAGATGTTGTTTGGTTTACTGTTTGACTGAAGAGATGTTCTTTGGTGTGCTGTGTGACTGAAGAGCTGTTGTCTGGTTTGCTGTGTGACTGAAGAGCTGTTGTCTGGTTTGCTGTGTGACTGAAGAGATGATGTTTGGTGTGCTGTGTGACTGAAGAGCTGTTGTCTGGTTTGCTGTTTGACTGAAGAGATGATGTTTGGTGTGCTGTGTGACTGAAGAGCTGTTGTCTGGTTTGCTGTGTGACTGAAGAGATGATGTTTGGTTTGCTGTGTGACTGAAGAGATGTTGTTTGGTTTACTGTTTGACTGAAGAGATGATGTTTGGTTTGCTGTGTGACTGAAGAGATGTTGTTTGGTTTGCTGTTTGACTGAAGAGATGTTGTTTGGTTTACTGTGTGACTGAAGAGATGTTGTTTGGTTTGCTGTGTGACTGAAGAGATGTTGTTTGGTTTACTGTTTGACTGAAGAGATGTTCTTTGGTGTGCTGTGTGACTGAAGAGCTGTTGTCTGGTTTGCTGTTTGACTGAAGAGATGTTGTTTGGTTTGCTGTGTGACTGAAGAGATGTTGTCTGGTTTGCCGTGTGACTGAAGAGATGATGTTTGGTTTGCTGTTTGACTGAAGAGATGTTCTTTGGTGTGCTGTGTGACTGAAGAGCTGTTGTCTGGTTTGCTGTGTGACTGAAGAGATGTTGCTTGGTTTGCTGTTTGACTGAAGAGATGTTGTTTGGTTTGCTGTGTGACTGAAGAGATGATCTTTGGTTTGCTGTGTGACAGAAGAGATGTTGTTTGGTTTGCTGTGTGACTGAAGAGCTGTTGTCTGGTTTGCTGTGTGACTGAAGAGATGTTGTTTGGTTTGCTGTTTGACTGAAGAGATGTTGTTTGGTTTACTGTTTGACTGAAGAGATGTTCTTTGGTGTGCTGTGTGACTGAAGAGCTGTTGTCTGGTTTGCTGTGTGACTGAAGAGCTGTTGTCTGGTTTGCTGTGTGACTGAAGAGATGATGTTTGGTGTGCTGTGTGACTGAAGAGCTGTTGTCTGGTTTGCTGTTTGACTGAAGAGATGTTGTTTGGTGTGCTGTGTGACTGAAGAGCTGTTGTCTGGTTTGCTGTGTGACTGAAGAGATGTTGTTTGGTTTGCTGTGTGACTGAAGAGATGTTGTTTGGTTTACTGTTTGACTGAAGAGATGTTCTTTGGTGTGCTGTGTGACTGAAGAGCTGTTGTCTGGTTTGCTGTGTGACTGAAGAGCTGTTGTCTGGTTTGCTGTGTGACTGAAGAGATGATGTTTGGTGTGCTGTGTGACTGAAGAGCTGTTGTCTGGTTTGCTGTTTGACTGAAGAGATGATGTTTGGTGTGCTGTGTGACTGAAGAGCTGTTGTCTGGTTTGCTGTGTGACTGAAGAGCTGTTGTTTGGTTTGCTGTGTGACTGAAGAGATGATCTTTGGTTTGCTGTGTGACTGAAGAGATGTTGTCTGGTTTGCTGTGTGACAGAAGAGATGTGAGACGTGTTGCTCTGAGTACAGTGTGACTGGAGAGATGAACTGTTTGTCTGACAGAGGCCAGACCTCCATAATGTCACATACTGTTCTGATTTTGTGTTAAACTTAAAGAATGACCTGAGTTGCATCTCACATTTGCGTACTAGTTAAGAAGCTTCTCATACAAGCTTACGTAGCCTATGTAGCCACAGCCTGTAGGCAAATTGACTTCAAAGTCCAATATAACTTTCAAAAATCACTTAATCTAAAATTCTCTCTTAAAGTGAAACACAGCTGGACTTAAAGGGAAGAGTTATGGATTCAAGATTAGGCCTACTTCTCGTAATAAAATATGAAAAGGAACAGGCCTAACTTTATGCCAGAATCTCACGCAAATAATTTATCCCGAGAGACGGATATAAACTTCAAACTCTCTTAACAGCCCGAGTCAATAACTGTATTTAAAACATAACGACGCTGGGGAAAGCGTTGCGAGCGCCCCCCCCCCCCCCCACCCCCCACATCAATAAACTTAAGTAGAAAAGGACAGGCGGTCCCTCCACCGTCGCGATGTAACACATCTGATTAATATGATTACGTTACGCCTTTTGAGCACTTCATTATGAAGTGAGGTCAATGAATTTAAGAAAGAAAACTGATTTATGTTATCTCTTTCTTGTAAAATGTTAATATAGTATTAAAGTCACTAAAGAGATGTTAATATTGCGTGTTTCGAGGAACCACGTAAATTTTGACTCAGAGTAAGTACCAGTCTCATAAAATAAATAAGGTGAGCGTTGAACGTGTTTGCAGGGGGACACGGTGTCAGAGAGCCGGATACATTAAATATTGACGGATTCCGCTACAAATCATTAATCTTAAAGCTTCCTTTGAATTCCACGTGGGTACTCCCCGCAGGATAAATTGCGTCTCTCTCATTAAATATTTCGAGCAAACATGGTTTTGAACTCTCATTCACATGTAGCGTATTGCGTCGCAGTTAAGAGAAAACGCATGAAGCAAGCGACTAAATAAATGACTTATAACTATACTGATAGCAGTAGGTGTTGCAAAAACAGTATGAGTATGAATTAATGTCACAGTAATAGATGACCGGAAAAGTGCGCACTATTCGGCGCGCAACAAAGGACAAGTGTACTGACCGGTCCGTCTGTATAGGCAACAGATCCAGGCAGACGGTCTCTCTCTCTCTCTCTCTCTCTCTCTTTCCAGGGAGACAGTCGTTTAACTCTCTCTCTCTCTCTCTCTCTTTCCAGGGAGTCAGTCGTTTAACTCTCTCTCTCTCTCTCTCTCTCTCTCTCTCTCTCTCTCTCTCTCTCTCTCTCTCTCTCTCCTCCTCCTCCTCCTCCTCCTACTGGTTGTTCGGAGTTAGTCGCCCGCTCAACGTGATGCCAAGTCGACAAAGGCTGACTGATCCGCGTGCCCGGAGCTGAGCTGTGGACAATTATGTTATTTGAATGGAAAATAATCGCCTGCATGACCTCATCTGGAACTGAAAGCTCTGCTCCTCCTTATTACTAATCGAGTTCTTTGTCGGTGAAACGTAGACTATCACCATGGATCTCTCATTTATGGCTGCGCAGGTAAGATATCGCACACGCATGTAGGCTACTTGACATTGTTCATCACGGTAACTAAGTGAACATTCAACCGGATATCAAGTCTGAGTTAACTCAAGTGTGCGGAGCTAATACTAAAAATAAAAGTTATAACCTGTCGTGTCAACGGACATTCTGGAGAGGAGCTGTCAATGTCTTTTTTCCGTGTCACCTGAATTTCGTTTCATCATCGACTCGTAGACTCGTCTCCAAATGACAGGAGATTTTGTTTTTATCTGTTCCAGTTACGCTATCTCTTCTCTCTTTTATTTAACTCTCTTTTTTCAGATATGCGATTCTCACACGCAGTTTGAACGTAACTGTCGCCTATTGTTCGCAATACATCGCCTATGTCCTAGAATTTAGTTGAGCAACATCAAATCGGAGGATCAGATGACTTGAGTCCTAACAACGTTATAGAGTCATTAAGCGAACCTGTCTCTTTGCACAGAAGAAGGTCCCGCCCCCTCCAACTAAACATCTTTTTTTTGTCAACGCGATCACTTGTAAGCTATGGGAAGTGATGTTTAAGAGAATGTTGAAATTGACCCCATAATGTGAAACCACAGCAAAACCATCAGAATTTCCGCCTTTTAAGCCAGATTTTATGAAACAGTTGCCTAAAACAAGTGGTCATGATGCTACAGCTCTCTGAGATTTTGGGGTGCACCTTAAAACTGTATAGCAGTGTCCAGCACAGCGCACCCTGTCGGTGCGTGGAACACGCGGGGGCAAAGAGACTCTCACAGCTCGGTCCTTTTAATTTCCTGTGCGGAGAATGTGTGTTTAATATTACGGATTTCCAATAGCTGTAAGAAGGGTGTTGGGTTGATAATTAAAGCCGATGACGTGTAAGTGAAATACGAGCGTTCTTTGTCAGGAAAATACGCGAAGAAAATAAAGGGGATTGGACGCAGCGCGAGCTAACCGCCATAACTGGCATAATGACCGACAGGTGTCAAAAGCAGCTCCTTATGGCAGGCCGAGGCTTCATTACGAAACGTAGCCATATCACTCAAAGCAACAAAGCATTGCTTCAACACTGTTTACAATGCCTCAGCACAATACAGCATTATTTCATATGCTGATGGTTTTGTTTGCTCTAATATGAAACAAACAAAACCCAAATAAACAGGCTGTTTTAACTTTGTCACATCATAGCTTCATTAACTTTACAAGGCTGACAGACTATCATTTTGATTCAAGAAGCTCCGTCAATTTATATGCTACAAGTGATGTTATGGTTTTTATGTTTATACAGTATTTTATTACTTTGGCCTTTGTTTGGAAAAAAAAGAAAGAAAGAAAAAGAAAGAAAGTGTCTGACCATTTTACAGCCAACAAAGTAATCATCACAATTAAATCTGATGAGTGCAGATCCATAAGCAATTAAATTGGAGTCGACTCCATCAATAACAATTAAGATGTGCAAAGCGGTGGCCTTGGGAATTTCATTAATGAATTGATAAGCCGCTTACACGCATAGCAGCATATGAACCTGGTAACGAGCGTGTGGTCGTTATTACAGCAGTGTATCACTGCTCCGGGGTACCCCCACGCTCTCACTCCTGGTGCTGTGTTCTCTTAATGCTACCGCTCCCTCTCCCAGTTCGTTTCTATCAAAAAAATAATCATTGATATTCAGCTAAACCTCCCCAGACCTGTAATATCCACATATAGACCCTAAAACAAACCGGTTTGGGTTTGTTCAGCTGAAGCAAAGTCCTGGTCCCTTCACTTTCACACTTTCATAACCTCAGACAGTTACAGAGCCCTGTGGAGGGTAATGTAATATCCAGAGATATTATAGCCTGTTGGCAGCAGCTGAGGTCTCACTGTCTGATGCTCCTGGCCGTTGCTCTTTGGTTTGTTCATATATATATATATATATATATTTATTGTGTGTGTGTACATTATATATATATATATATATATATATATATATATATATATATATATATATATATATATATATATATATATATATATATATATATATATATATATATTTATTGTGTGTTTGTACGTTGACATTTTAGTTGCCATATCTAGGTAGACACTGAAAAAGGTGGACACTGAAATACAGACAGTGTCCAACAGCACAATACATAAATACATAAATACATGACATCATACACGTAAATACATGATTCATATATTATATATTAAGATTACGGTCTACAGACCGTGGTAATACACAAATCTTGCCTCTTGGGTATAAGCACAGGGCCATCATCATCATCATCGTCGTCGTACAGCTTTTTTGCTGCCAATGTTGCTCTTGGCAAATGTCTCTTAAAGCATTTTGTGCGTAGCTGGGAAGGCGCCAAGATTTTGTCTGGAATGAAACAATGAGGTCCCACCCCTTGGCAACTTCCAAAGACTTTTCTTACCAGGTAAATACTGCTTTTAGCAATACATGCTGAACAGAATTGGAAATGTCACAGATCTCTCTTTCTCATTCTCTCTCCTTCCTACTCTTTCCCCCCTCTCTCTCTCTCGTTCTCTCTCTCTCTGTCTCTCTTTCAGTCTCTCTGTCTCTGTCTCCCTCTCTTTCGCTCTCTCCCCTTAACCCCCCCCACCCCACCCCCACCCCCACCCCCCAGTCTCGTAGTTCCACACTGCTGGTTGAGGGCTGGTTTTAGGTGCAGATGTACGGTCTTTCAGACAAATGTGTGACTGTGAGGAGAGAGCCTGGGGTTGGTTAGATGGAGATGAAGGAACGAATGGTCAATGAGACAGAAAGCACTCCCCATTATTCTCTGTCAGTCGCATGTCTCTCTCTCCCTCCCTCTCTCTCTCGTCTTCCCGTCAGGCAGACAGGAGGCAGTTGCTTTAATATTAATGCTGAAACCTAGCTTCAGTTATGGCACTCCAAGAATAGGCTCTCATTTGAACCAGTCATTTTAGGAAGAAGATTAAGGTGCTCGAGAAACGATATCGAACATCTTTCACCTCCGTTTCTGGACCTTCAGCCTTGGCCCCAGCATGAGGTCTGATTAAAGCTATGATGGGTGATCCTGTTTGTGTGATCCTGTTTGTGTGATCCTGTCTGTGTGATCTTGTTTGTAGCTTGCCGATGTGTCTTGAGGTTTGATTTAGAGGTTGTTGTACTGAGAACCTTCATAATCAATTTTATCATGAGGTTGATTTTTTTGTGTGTGTGTGTGTGTGTGACCATTCCTCGTATGAAAAAGATGGGAGACTGAACACTTGGTTTACACCCACACCGACCGGCAGCGGTCACACGGACAAACACAACCACCAATTCATTCAAAGCATAGCATCAGTCCCCGGTTTGTTGCTTTCAACGGGAGCATTAAGGGCGAGTCAGGCAGGCTATAATGAGCCGACGTTCACTTCCAAACGTTTTTTTTTCTCTCTCCTTTTAATCATGTGTGCCCTCGATGGGAATGAAAGTCCATAGGCAATTGACGAGAGAAGCGAGATGATGGTGTGGTTTTCTCCTTAATGACTCTGAAATGCTCACAAGATTTCCATTATTGCTACTTTAGACACCCCCCGTTTATCACACGTCTCAGATAGTGACGGGCCGTTTTTATCTTTAATTGAATTTCTCCATCCCCTTCAACTTGTGTATAATAGAGAATGTTCTTTTTTTTTTCTTTTGACTTTTCTGATATGACGAATCACAAAGTCACAGAAGTCAGAGAGCATTAGAGCAAGTTGGAAAAGGTTGAACGGCCCAGCCCTGCAGCTTTCATTATAGCCAGGTTTATATTGCAACAGGCAGAGCTGACATTATTAATTTAACTGGAAATTATAATTTGGAGCTTGGTTGTAAAGTCTGAGGCTTTTAAAAGAGGGCTTTCTCAGACCAGGCATGTGGAAGTGGTCGTCTGATCTTATGAATATATATATATATTTTTTATGTGGTCTTATTTCTTGGAATTCATTTCCTTTCTTTTACAATCAGCTGGATGTTGTTTGGTTTATACCCCCCTCTGTTGTGTGTATAATAACTTTTAGGGTTTTAGCGCCTAAACGTGTCTGGCATGATCCGTAAGGCTGGAAGGAGAAAGGTTTTCCTCTTTCGCTCGACTGGTGTCAGAGAGACAGGGGCAAGGGTTACAGCTGATGTTTACAGATAAAGGGAGAAAAACACACACACAGAGAGAGAGAGAGAGAGTTACAGCTGAGGTTTGGGAGGAAACAGGATACAGTTGGTATGATCCACATGTAAGAGTGTAAGACAGGTTACAGTTGAGATTTGGAGACAGACAGATGGGTAGAACTGAGATTTGAAGAGAGACAGACGGGTACAGTTGAGATCTGGATAGACAGACAGGTACAGCTGGTATGATCCATAAGCGTACAGAGTGAGATAGAAAGAGCACAGCTGGTGCGAAGTGTGAGGGTGCACACACACAAAACACAAACACACACACACACACACCACTGTGAAAATGGCAGAAGCATTGAATAGGACCACGGCAGCTGCTGGTGTCATGGATCATGGATACAGCTGAGTAACTGAGCGCTCACTAACAGTGAGTTAGATAAGCTTTTGGCTCCTGCAGGAGGTGTGTGTGTGTCTGTGTGTGTGTGTGTGTGTGTGTGTGTGCTGGTTCGGGGGGGATAAGGGTGTATCAGCTGGAGGAGAATGAAGATGCTTTTGTCTCTTTTCACCTGGCTTCATGCTGAGCCTCTAAAGACCCCTGTGTGTGTGTTCAGGTACAGTATAATGCAAGATGATGTGAACGTGTATTTGTGTGTGTGTGTGTGTGTGTGTGTGTGTGTGTGTGTGTGTGTGTGTGTGCGTGTGGGTGTGTGCGTGTGGGTGTGTGGTATGGTGGTGCAATCACACACACAAACACTCTGACCCTGCCAAGCTGCTGTAATCTGCATCCTGTTCCAGAGGTAATTTAGGATTTTTTAGGATTTCAGTTTAGGTTTTCCTTAGGACACAGCACAGTTCATGTGTGATTTATCTCATGGCTTATAGTTGCACTGTGCACGCAGATCAATCCCTGAACAAACATTTCTCACTAAAGACATCAGTGCTCAGCTGCAATCTGATGGACTATAATTAGCCAAAACACAACTGTCCACTCTGTCTCCCTGCTCCACAGACAAATCCAGCCCACTGTGTAGCTGCTGGAGCCTTCTTGTACTTGGAGCTCTGAAGCTTGACATATCAACCCCCCCCCCCACCCCCCATGATTCCTACAACGCTACACCCACTCTGTATCTGCAAAAACATCACAGTATGTGGATCTTGTCATATGTGAAGCTAAAAGAGCCCTAGATACCTGCTTTCAGTGGCTTATTCTCTCCCCGCCTGCTCCAGTGTGTTTACAGTGTGGGTGTCGGTCTGTTGCGCTTCAATGATCACACCATGGCAGCTCTTGGCCTTTCTTTGCATGACCCCCCCCCCCACAATAACATAAGCTTAACTCACGCCGCATTTTGTCAAGATTGAAGAGAATGAAGTATATGTGAAGAGGAAGATGGAGGACTACGGTTGAAATAGACGCTGGCCGGGACCTGATAGCCTGCCCTACTTCACTTTAACGGGCTAGTTCACAAGTCATTTGTATGTTAAACTGATTTAGCGCGTCTATTTGTTTTTGAAACTAAACAGCAAGCACTTTAGAGGAGTCAGGAGTCAGTGTGTGTGTGTGTGTGTGTGTGTGTGTGTGTGTGTGTGTGTATACCGGAAGATAAGTTAGTGTAACGCAGTACTCTGGAGTGTGCTTGTATGTCACTTCACATACATGAGATGTGATCCAGAGTGATGGGAAGTCTCTTAGGGCCGGCTAGAATTCCAAAAGGAGAAAAAAAAGGGAGGAAAAAAGTGGTGGAACTCCTTGAGAAGAGGAGAGAAAGGTGGATGTTTCAGCTTTGTGAGTCCTGGATGAATAAGAATGAGTCCACGTGGACTGTGAGGCGGGGAGGTTTCTAGCGGCGAGGTCGATCGGTCTGCTATGTTGGGAACGACAGTGTGACCTCTGAGGTGAGTCATTTGCTGTCGGCAGGAGAAAAAGCTTCCCTGCGTGCCACAAGCCCACGACCAAATTAACGACGACAGAATGGATTCGTTCCCCACCGTGAGACTGTGAATGAATGTTCTTGGATATCTGTCACATGTTTTAACAGTGTGGTTTGATAGGACAGCAAGCCTGATTTAATGAGGCCTCTGACATGTTCGTATTTAATTTATTATAATTTTTATAGAGCCATTAACATGGTCATTGTTTGATCATTCAGCTGTTTGTTCTGTGTGTGTGTTATACAGTGTTGTACTGGTTTTTAAGAATTTTAATTCTTTTTGCACTAGTTGTACTTGGCTTTTGGGTCGGTTTTTGGCTTTTTTAACATTATAGAAATTTTGGCGTGTATCCAAATGTCAGTAACAACTTTGCACTGTATTTTCCCGTAAGTCATGTCACAGAGACACAGGATGAGAAAACTGAAAATGTGGAGTGTCCAGTTGAGAGGGGTTCTGAGTGCTGATTTGGTAAACAGTCAGGTGAGGGTTTTAATGAGTGCTGATTGGACAAAAGGGAGAAATCACTTATCACTTCAGTAAGCATGGGCAGCATTCAGCTCAGCTTCAGGATTCAGCAAAGGTATCAATTTGTCTGAGAGAAGCAAATTGGTCGTTTAAACACACTCAGTTCATTGGGGGGGGGGGGGATCAACAATTTGGATAAACAGTCCTGAAACTACAGCTAACAGTCGCCAACTTTCAAGGGTTCAAAACTGCGGAATATACAGTATATTGTTAAGAATTCCTGCCACGATATTCTGAATTAACATTTTTAATCCATAGCATTACACTTAATCCCAGATTAACTCGTCCATACATTTAAAATCGGGCCTTTTGTACGTTGAGCACACATATACCAGGAATGCAGGCAGACCCGGAGAAGCCCAAAGTGACAACGGCTTTTCTTGTCACTAAGCTTTTCTATTCTGTTAGATGTGAGTAGAAATTCACCATGACCACAATCAAGGCATCAACGTTCACTAATTTTGTCAGTTAATATGCGAATTTATCACATTAGCATGCAAATTAAAAGTGGGTTGTTTAATTGTTGTCTGACCAAGAACCAGTTTTCAATATGAAGCACTTTAAAAAAAAAAAAAGCTCTTTTATGCATTTAAAGCAGTTGTGGGAAGATTTTAATTAATCAACGCCCTCTTTGCCGTTTAATTATTTAATTTGGATGTTTTGGTTCATTATTAATCACCACAGAGATAAGACTGAATCAAAAACTAATGCATTCATCATTCCCATAGTTGTATGACAGGCAAAAAGTCAGGGAAAGATTTTAAGGAGTCTCAAACTAAGAGGCAAAAGTTTCCTTTCAAAAAGTTTTACTCAAACATTTTAACAGAGATTTTTTTTAAAGAGGTTACATCAGGTCCATACGGTCAAGTCACGAGCTGACTTTTGGTTTGTTCATCGTTTAATCAGTGGACCGCACATATTAACCATGGCTTAACCGTAGCTTTTCATGATGAAAGTTTGTTGTCACGCACAAAAGGGAACAAAGCGGTTGTGACGCTAGTTATCTAACCGCGCGGTCAGATCAAGCCCCTGGCCGTCACTTTCCTCGGGCTCTCTGTTTGACAGTGTAGACGTTACACGAGCTTTCGTAACTCATATGCGTTGTTTGGAGAGGGACAGTGCGATACTGGCACCTTTCGGTTTAAATCGGCCTCTGTTAACTTGCCCCTGGCTGCCGTTAGCAAAAAGAGAACTGGAGCACTGGATGTAAGACCAGGAATTTCTCAACTTCACCCTGTTAAAATTTACAAAACCCATTCAGTGCCTTAACATATTAAAAACCGTCATTGGAAATAAATAGGAATACATGAACATTGACACTTAATGAAGGTTGACATGTATGAAGACGGCTCTTCGTTGTCAAGCTGCTTTACTCATTCCCAAATTTAAGCAACCCTCTCTCCTGTACTCCTAATTTGAACCAATTCCCTTTCCTGTATTTCCAACCATAACTAATCCTGTTTCCCATATTCCTAACCTTAACCAATCCACTTTCCCCATTCCTAACCTTAACAATACCCTTACCTGTCCTTACTGTAATTAACCCAGTTAAACCAGTCCTAATCTTTATTGCTGATTTGTTTGCCCACCAGAGGTGAACAGCTGGCCAGTCATGTTGTGTCTCGTATTCTATCGGTTACTCTTATCCTTCCCAAGACTGATTATATGTTATATAAATTGTCCCACCAATAAGAACCTCAGTGATTAATGAGCTAACATCAGAGCAGTCAAGCGAATTAATCAGCTATTCCCCTATGTCCTCTCTAGTTCCAACTGTTGTTTTCTTGTGGAAAGTTTGTAAAAGCCAAACTTGAGAAATGCACTTATCATGGTGTGGTTTGATATTGCCAGACAGATGCAGGACTTCACTGGGAACACTTCATCTCCAGGAAATACAGAAATGCCGCAGTTAGATCAGCGGTCCTGTTATCTGTGTTGTGGGGACTGAAATGTAAGCTGTCTCTCTCACTCTCTCTCTCTCTCTGTCTTTTTTTTTTGTTTCTCACTGTCACTTAATCATTTTGGTTAAGCAGATAAGGGTTGTAACGTTACGTAACACTGGAAAGTGAATCATGAGAAAAAGATGGATCTTACTTTTAACTCCTTGGCTTTTGTGTGACCTGCTAATACTGCTAGAGAACGTTTATTTACACTTCGTAGAGACACTTCTGACTGCAGGCGTATTTTTACTTTTCGTTTTCTGGCGTGTTGAGGGACGTGTAATGGAAACAGATGAACTGTGGGGGCGAAGGAAGCTGAGTCTACAAACGAGACATTTTACCCAAAAGAACCGGTCGAGTGTGTGTTACCCAATTTTACTCTGATCTCAACATTTTAAATATTTAGTGTTCTTTGAGGGGGCTTTCCGTGTCGCAACTCCAAACTGTGCACATTTGGAAATGCAGCCCCCCCCCCCCCCCTCCCCCGCCTGAATTTCCAGTGAAAATCCTGTGCCCCGCCTGCAGACGCCCCTGCGGTCTCCCTGAGGTAAAACATGCATTGGTATTCAGGGAACGGGTGCTGAAATTTTGTGAACAAAAGCCTGTCTCTTTCTTCTCTGCTTCTTTGTTTTCCCGGCTCACCTCTCTGACTGAGGAGATCGTCTTATTTATTTATTTATTTATTTATTTATTTGTTATTTATTTATTTGTTTGTTTTGTAAGTCGACAGCTTGTTGCGTCTCATGCTAAATCGAGTCTTATATGAGAACAGAGCAACTGAGAGGGCAAACAGAGAGAGGCTGGGGACACATACGAGTGAGATGTCTCTCTCTCTCTTTTTTTCTTTTTTCCTTTTTTTGGGAGTCTGATGATAGGACCCTGTTTAGCTGCTTGTTGAACCAGAGAATGAGAGAAGTGGGTGGGGGTGAGGTCGGGGTGTTGGAGAGGGGAGGTTATTTGGGGGGGGGGGGTTGACATAAAAGCTGACTGGTTGACTTGACAAATGCTCTTTAGTGCACTTGCTGCATTTAGCCTGCAGGGCCAGATGTGTCATGAAATCCACACAAAAGAGTCTTTTTTTTAATTCTTTTTTTACAGAGATGGGGTAACTGTAGAACTGATTCTAGACCAGTTTAGATGAGAGCTACAGGAAACAGCACTGCTCAGTGTGCAGTGTTCTAGACAGACAGTCTACAGGCAGACTCTCCAACATTTTCGAGATTTTCTAACAGTTGGCAGCTCTCTCAAACAGCATGTGCTGTCTGTGATTAAAGCAATTCATTTACAAACATAAAGCTGCACGGCCTGGGCTTAAGGACATGTCCTGAGTTTTCTCTGCTGTCCTAAAAAGAGTTTGCCCCCCTCACCCACCCACTCCCTTTCAACTCAGGGGTGCAAAAGCTTTGCAAAAGAGCTAAACACCCCTCCCCCCCCCCCAGAAAAACGAAAAACATAGCAGTTAGAGTCAGAGCACGTTCAGCAGATCCATTGACTGCATTCTTGCTAAGCTTTTGTAGAGGATGGTAATGACTTCAGTTTTGAATAGGAAAGAAGCTCTGGAGAGAACAGAATAAAGGATTTGAGGCAAAAGGAGGGCAAAAAAGAACCGTGTGGCTCCTGTCACGTCCGCGGGGTGCTCCATCTTCGGCTCACCGATACGTGCCTGGAGAGCAGTGACCTGGATCCGGACCGCGGAAACATTCAAGCCCGCTATTAGTCAGACGCTTCATCAGACACCCCCCCAAGAGATCACAGACACCCCAAGAGACCCCCCCCCCCCCCGCCCCGGGACACAGCACTGTTGTTTTACTCTCTCTCGCCCTCTGAACAGTCCATACAAATCCAGATAAATGATCACGTCGATGGTTTATGAAGGAGCTCGTAAGCCCACACGCGTTGTCCTGTGGAGTGGGAACGAATGGCGCTTCTGCTGATATGCTGATGATTAAGGTTTCAGGAGGAACCCTGGGTGAGCACCCGTCTGCAGAGTGTTTCTGTCAGACACACTGTGGGAGGTCAAGTTAGATGATAAAATACCCTCTGTGCCCTGACATCATACTTGCAATAATGAATAGCTTTTAACTCTTTTGTTGTGTGTGTGTTTGTGTGTGTGTGTTTTCAGTCTCCTTGTCTTGGCCAAGCATGCAAACAAGAATGCTACTCTGCTCCAGCTCGGAGGCTTTCAGTAGCGGTCTTTCGAATGCATCATGTTTAGCTGAGAGGGTTCTGCAGCACAAAGAACAGAGATCATTAAGAGCGCAGACAGCTGTCTCTGTGCCAGCCCTGTGTTGAAGAGCAGTTGCAGAGGAACAGACGGACATTGAGGTTTTGTGACAGGCGCATTGTAAAAATGAATCATATAGTTTGTTTAGATGCTATAGCCTCTATACTTCTGGAACAGCTTGTCCCCACACTATTCCTTACAGCATATTTTTCCTTACGCTTTCGCTCCCGTGGATACCCGAGGTTATTATAAAAATATGTGGTTATTACGGAGACCTAGGTAAAACGGAGGGCCATTAGGCTCCTTGGAACCAGCCCGAAATGAGTGGTTTTCTTTGGAAGAAAAACATTTTTCAAATGTGGTGGTAGTGGCATTGGTGTAGTTTTAACTTTTCCCTACATCGTGTTTTGCATTTGCCATGATATAAGATAAAAGGGGGGGGGGGGAGAGAAGCAAAAAGTGTCTCTAAAATGAGTTTCCTGTCACTCTGCATTAAGACATACTGCACTGCTCTGAGAGATGTCGTGTCGCTGTTCCCTTAGGCTGGAAAACCAACTTAAAACACAAAACACGGAGGATGAGGCTACTGCACGGCCAAGAAAAGCCAGGAAAGCGAGTGATGAAAAATGAGAAATGAAAAAGTAAAACGTCTAAATTAAAAAACAAACAAACAAACAAACAAACAAAAAAAGCTTTAGTGAAGTTATCTTTTTTGACTCGGAAACTCGTTGTCTTAAGTGACCGACTGTCGGTTTTACTCATTCTTCGTCAGATCCGTGGAAAACAAACAAACTCGTGGAGGGAGTCGAGCTTTTTGGACCAAACATCTCATTTTAGCGCAGCGGGTCTGTTCGGGAAGTCTAGGTGGTGCGCTGAGAAGATCTGCCTCAGTATCGTGGTTGGCTACGGTATTGGTTGCCAGTATCGTGGTTGGCTACAATGCACTGGTATTTGATTAGCCATTTTTCACCAACAGAACTACTCCTTCGACCAACTAAAAGTACAGTTGGTGTCACTGGAAGATGATGTCAACAGATGGCGTCGTCGGAAGACGTGTTGTAATCAGGCTTATGATTCACAAGAAGCATGTTTTATAAAACGTTTTAACTCGATTCACAAATGAGGTGAAGACTTCCGAGATGCCGGTCATCGTGTGTCTTAAGGCGTGGTCACGCTGGATAGGAGATGATATCAGCTGGATCAGGGCAGCTATAATGACGCAGGGCATATGTTCATAGCAGTAGGCTCAAATTTGCCCAAATTCATCTTAACGTTACAGCATGCCACCCCCCCACCCTCCCCAGTGACATGCAAACTGCTCATAGGGCGTGACCCAGTGTTCCGGTTCTCATTCTCATTCAGAACACGACACAGGTTCAGTGGACCGCCACGGTCTCCCATGACAGAGGAAGAGGAAATAAAAGAGGAAATCTAATGTAGAATGTTATCTGCGTTTGGAATTTGATTATATGTTTATTTGCAGAGTTTCTGTAGCTCTGCCCTTTCGGTCAGTCGTGACATAAAATGATGCATTGGATGCACTGTAAAAGTTATAAGCATTGTCTAAATAGATTAGATTACAGTCATATCAACGGGCTGCATGACAGACATGCAGTTTAGTATGCTAATACGGGAAGCTTTTCGAAACTATTTTAGAGTTTAACATTTTGGAGGCAATTTTCATAAGAACTGACCGAATGGCCCCGGAGGCCTGCCATAGAGTCTCATTAGAGAGGGAGATAAATGAAAACAGAAGCTTTTGCTTGTGCGCTATCAGTATCTGGCCCCAGAACAAAAAAAGAGCCCAATGCACCCATGCAGGAACTTTTTTTCCTGTCCAAAATGAGTTCCCATGGTTAAGCAACTGAACTCTGATTTAACAGAAGTGCTGATACTTGTAGTTCTTTCTCTTCCTCTTACCCTCTGTTTTGA
>NC_044498.1:3071999-3124499 GCF_902362185.1 Chanos chanos
TGTACGCACAAGGGGAGGAATGAGACAGTGCACATCTGCCCTATGTGTTATCTTAGCCCTGCGGTCGGTGGCTAAAACTAAGCCTGGCTGAGCCTTAAATGCATTGAGGACTCTGCTATCTCCAGCTCTCCAGCAGAAAAGGCATGGATGTGTCTGTCTGTTCAAACAAAACACACCATGCAATACTCATTTTATCTGTGCTAAGATCTACACTGTGAAAACCAGCAACACTCGTTTAATCTGAGCTCAGAAACTATGACAACACTCATTTAATCCGAGCTCAGAAACTATGACAACACTCATTTAATCCGAGCTCAGAAACTATGACAACACTCATTTAATCCGAGCTCAGAAACTATGACAACACTCAGTACTCATTCTGTCTTTGTTTCTAGAAAAAAAAATGTTTGAACTCTTATGTGTAAAAAGAGACACATTCCATTCTCATCTTGTTCTCAGAGGCTTTTCTCTGCCTGGTAATGAAGCTGCATTTGGGGTTGACAGGGTGACAGCAATCAGCGCTAGACAATGTTCATTTAAGTTTCTGTTCCGTTGATGAGAAGCTGACAGTCAGAGCAGACGACAGCCGAGCTGCGTGTCACGCTTCATGCTTCCCGAGCGCACGATATGTTTTTAGTTGCTTTTTGTCATCTTATCCTTCCTCTTCCTCCTCTTCCTCAGATCCCCGTCATGACGGGTGCTTTCATGGACTCTTCGCCCAACGACGACTACAGCACGGACCACTCGCTGTTTAACTCCTCGGCCAGCGTGCACGCGGCCGCGCTGTCCGCCCACAGCCAGCAGGAGGAGCAGCAGCCCATGTCACGAGACGCCATCTGGCTCTGGATCGCCATCACCGCCACCATCGGCAACATCGTGGTGGTGGGCGTGGTCTACGCCTTCACGTTCTGAGACGCTACCTCAAATGCCGTGTTCCTCCGGGGGAACACAGGGGTCCTCGGGAAAGAAAAAAAAAGAAAGAGAAGAAATAAAGGAACTGGGACTGAGCTGAGAGCTGAGATGACTGTTTCATGTCGCTAAACATAGACGTCTGCTTTTTTTTGTATTCTAAACAGAGATTTTTTTTTTTTATTATTGTTTTCCTTCAAAGTATATAGGAGCAAAACCCGTGTTGATTTTTTTTCATTAGATATTTTGTGGACAAAGTCATTAAAAGTATTTTCATGTAAACATGCTACCTAAAGACTGGCCTCACCAGAACTTGATATTGTGTGATACATTTTGTACATATTGTTGTCTGCAGCATGTAAAACACACAACCTGTTGTTAAGCTTTGCCCTCACGCAATCAGTCTTTCTTAGCCAATCAAAATACAATGTCCAGTTTTACTCTGCCAGTAGGATCCTGTCGCTACACCACAGCAAAAACAAACAAACAAACAAACAAACAAAAAAAACAAAAAAAATCTAGATTCTTGCACTAAACAGTCCAATTCTGTTTTAAAATGTTAGGAAAACAGATCATCTTCTACATTTTTTGCTACCTGACTAAGTAAATGGCAAGCTTTCATCCAGGTGAGCTGATTGATGGGGTGAGTGGATGAAGCGTCTGTGTGTTAGTCATGCAGGAATAACCTTCTCCTCTCCTCCCATGAAGTGAACCTTCAGTGCCAAATAGACAATCCATGCGTTCAATGATACATTTTTTTTTTTTTTGGCTCCATCTGAAAGCCAAAGCTACTGATTACATTCCTTAAAGATGAGAATTTACAGCTGTATTTTAATCAATCTGTGCTGTGTCTTTTTAATGGTCATTTATGATGATGATGATGATGATGATGATGACGATGATTAGTTACTCTTTTTTGAACATTCTCTGATGTTTCGTGCAGTAGGTTGCATCACCGGTCTAGACTGCTTTTTCGTCATAATGACAGCCTGTCACAGGAGGAGGAACAATAAAGTCACATCTACTGATTCTAGAACAGTTCCGTCACAGCGCAGACGTCTTCTTTCAGAGCCTTTATGTTTGGTGAAATGGGTGTTTTTTTTCCCCCCTTGGTGAGCTTTTATCAAGAACTGGAAAATGCCCCCATTCGATGTCTCATGCAAGTCTGTTTTATAACCCCTAAAAAAGTAGCAGACACCGCTTTCTCGGGGGTTGGTGCGGGGGGGGGGGGGGCATTGCTGTTCACATTTGTGCAGTTTGTTTGCCAGTTGGGGTGGGGGGTGAGGTGGGGAGGGGGGGGGGGGTGGCAGCAATGGCTTGGATTTAATGAGCTCTTGGAATGAGGCTGTGGTTTCCATGACGACGCCATGCTGTGACTGGTGAAGAGGACGAGAGCTCTTATCCTACTATCGCACATCTGTTACTGAACATCTTTCGCTCAGCCCACGAAAACAAAGACAACCCCCCCCCCCCCCCGAAAAAAAACTCCCAACACCCACAATGCTAATACTTACACGGTGCCTGTGATTAAGTGTGACAGGGGTTAGAGCCCAAACAGTCTTTGATGTATGTAAATCTCCACGACGCTGACTCTTTTGCATCACTGGTAAGTGTTTTAGTCCAGTGGCCACTGAGATGCAGAGAGACTCACTGTTGTGAGGCAGACCCTGCTCTCAGCTAGGTCTTACAGAAAAGAACAAGAAAAACTACAAGAAATTCTCTGATATTCTCTTGTGTCCTCAGAATGCTGAGGAATCGAATCAGATTATAAAACCCACCCTTCTCTCCCTCCCAAAACAGGGAAACACTCCACGAAGACTTTGAAAAAAAAAAAAAAAAAAGCTATCACTTGCGGTTCATTCCGAGGTCTGAGGTGCCATTTCCCTCGTCAAACATTGATGAAATGTCAAGCTCGTCTCCGTGTGCTGTTTGTTTCCTGAGGGCAGAAGCAACAGGCCCCAGTCTGACACTGTAACTGAATAATCAGCGTGTGCCAGCCATCTTACAGTCCAACCCACAGTTTGTCCACCAGCATCAGTGTCTCAGCCCAAATCTGTGGAAAGAGCTCGGTTGTTATTGACTATTATACACACACACACACACACACATATATATATATATATATATATATATATATATATATATATATATACACACACACACACACTGTATGTATAGTTGATATTTATTTTAGAATTTCTTAGAAGTCTTGAATGACAAGGTAGTCTAACCGTTAGAACATGCAGTCAAAGAAAAAAGATTCTTTTCTCAGCACTGTTTCTTATCAAACAGTTTAGCATTATTTAAATTTACACCAATAATAATAATAACAATATATTAATCCTGTGTAACATCTCTTATTATTAAAAAAAAAAAGTCAGAAAAGTCAACTCCGCCAACTGTTCAGACAGTGTAAGCATCAGAGTCACTTTATATCCCTCAGCTCCGAGAAAACCACACCGCAGGACACAACAAAGACAAATCGGTGCGTTCTCAGTCCACCACCTGACAGAAGACAGCTTTTTAAGAACATTAGATCACTTTTATTCACTACGCAAAACTTTACAGCATTATATTTCAGTAAAGCCCTTGTTTTTAAAGGAAACTTGGCTGTGGTCTGAATTTCAGGCATCACAATAATCCATATTCATGAACAATATTCTTTAACAACAATAACTAATATTTAGTATTCCTGGGTGTGGTTTGCGACGCTCTAAGATGGGTCGTCGGTGCTCTTCGGAGTTAACAGCCATGCTGGCCATATTTTTACTCCTGATGACACATGATTCAGATGCTGTGTTGTAGATTAGTCTACAACAAGGCGCTTTGCCCACGCAACTCAAAAGCAACTCCTGCAGAGTAATGTGACATTTGGAGTTTGGGGGGTTTCCACAACAGCAAGTCAGCAGCACCGTCTATGTTTGGAAAGTTTTTCACTTTTACCATATAGTCCAACTTAACAACTGCCGTTAGACCGCAGCAACTCTATGGGACTATGTTAGAGTGGTACAGTAGTGTTTTGGACAAGGAGAGGAAAACTCAGTGTATGAAAAATCATATCTCTCCAGTTTTATAATGTCTGATTTAGACAGCATTACGTATTCCTCATTCTTAGAGATATGCTCCGTGTATGTTTTTCTAAGTGTTCATTTTTAGTTTTGTTTATTACTTTGTTTTACATGAGAGTAACCGACACAAAATCGCGTGATGCTCAAAAAGACACCATAGTCCCTGTCCCGCACGTCTGGACTAGATTTAGTATCACTCGACAAAAGATGTCGATTTGTATGGGTAAGTATTCGGCCCCAGTAAATACAGTACGATGCTGTTGAAATGGATGAGACTTGTGCAGTACCCAGATTAATGAAAACAGTTCATCATATTTGACTGTGTGAAGAGTTTTTTGTTGTTGTTAGTTTATTTTATTTATTTTTTGTATTAAATTGTGCCGTTCTATTAAATTGTCATCGGTAAGTACCTCTTGTCTGATTACTGTGCCTTGCAGAAGGTCTGGAACACTCTGAAAACAAACAAGCAATACGTTTTTCTCACAGTATTTCACATTCTTATGATGTTTTGTTCACTAACTTGTGGCTTGTTTCAATCAGAACCTTTAGAAAACTACAGGGTTTTTTTTTCTCACCTTTGGGGCGAGAAACTGGATTAATTTGTGTGATTTTTTTCCTCCTTTAACACTGAAGCAGTGATTTAAATGAATATTGGTCATTTGGGCTTCCAGAGTTGAGGCATGACCTCATCCTCTCCTCAGACAGAGTGCCGACAGAGAGAGAGAGAGAGAGAACTCTTTCTCAAGTCCTCAGTAGTGTCTGCTTTACACACTCTGCTCCCATACAGACAGACAGTGGCCCTCGCTACAGATAACAGATGCACAGAGCAAAACACACACACACACACGCACCAACACACATATACACACATCCAACCACCCACACACACACACATATACACACATCCACACACACACACACACACACACCCCCCCCCCCACACACACACACCCACGCACACACACACACACACACACACCAACACACATATACACACATCCAACCACCCACACCCACACACACATCCAACCACCCACACACACACACACACACACACACACACACACACACACACACACGCGCACACACACACACACACCCACACCCACACCAACACACATATACACACATCCAACCACCCACACCCACACACACACACACACACACACACATCCACGCACACGCACACACACACAAACTGCTGACATTACATCACATTAGGAACCCCAGTGGTGGATGGATCAGGTGGAAAGGCCAGACTGCTGCTCCTGTGCCCAGTGTGTAGTGGCAGAATGTGTGGGACGAGTGAGAAAACTACAAAAACCCCCCAAAAAACCTCATACCATTTCCCAAATATCCCTAAAAACACCCCTTTCCCATCCCCAAAAAGACTGCCCTTACTCCTAAACGGCACCTCCTCCTTTCCTCCGATCTCCCCCAGGCACCTCCTGTGATGGGTGTATGCTAATACGTGTCTTAAAGATCTTTCTCCCTCACTCCCCCTCTCTCTCCCTCACTCCTGCTGATACACAAACACTTATGAGGGGTGACTAGTCACTTGGCACCAAAGTGTATGTTTTCCATACCTTAGTGGGCTCCATTAGGGAGTGACACTGGGCCCGGTTAGTAAGTCTGTGTTTAATTTTTGGTTAAAGGTTAATAATTCCTGCTGTGCTTCTTCCAACATTACTGGAAAAGACCAGCTTCCTGGACAGCAAACATGGTAAACACACACTCTCTCTCTCTCTCTCTCTCACACACACACACACACACACACACACACACAGCTTTTTTGTTTTCTTAATGTTAGAAATCAAACAGATATGATGAGTCACATGTCTTCCTCGATGGCAACCGCCCCCCCCCCCCCCCCCCCCCCCCATTAGCTCCCAACATCGACGAACTCATAAAAACATAAAGAAATGTTGACGCAGATCAGTTTTATAGATTGAATATTCAGACATCCAGGACTGATACTTTTGTTCCCTTCATTTTTCAGAACCCGGATCACCAAAAGAAATTATTGGATTCATCATGCGTTCTGTGGGTGATTTTTCACTCTGGGAATTTACTATGTCTCCCACTAACATCTACCGTCTCTAGAGGTTTTAAAAGACATCTGTTCCGTGTGGTCACCAAATCAAATCCTTTACCGCTGTCTTCCCACCAACATCAGTATGAATCAAGTCAAAACGCTAGGGCTACAACTGACAGTTTTCACGAAACCCGAAGTCTGGAAAAGATCGGTTTTGACGTAGGTCCACATTTACCTGAATGGAGTAAATCAAATATATCCGTGCTCTTTCGTTTCTGTGAGACGATACGTTGACGTTTTATTTTTTTACACCTGGTTGAGGGACGAGGAGGAGATGTTTATGTAAACCTGTTTTAAAGAAGTGGTGGATAGCCTACACGTTTCCTACCAATGTCTTCAGTAAAATTAAAAATTCTAAAGTCCTCCCCAAATCGACTCAGAGTCGCAATGAAAACAACATATACTCAGAAACCAGTTAATTGCTACCTCGGTGCCACGCCCTGACTGTTAATTAGCATGCAAATTTATATTGTCATAGGAGTTATAATTTATGCTTCGCTCTTATGTGTGTAATGTGTGGTTTATTGTAATCAGTTAGCGGGGGCATGTTTGCTTCTATAATATTCACACATGTAATTCAGGAGCAGAGAGGTTTGCACGGCAACCCAGGTCAGACGTCCTGTTGCCATGGCGCGGTCACCATGACGACGCAGGCTTCTGTTGGCAGTGCCCAGAGCGGACGGATCCTTTAATGGAGACGTAAGACTCCATGGTTGGCTCCATCTCCTGGCCTCTCACAATTTATACAAAGTTGTACAAGAATTTAAAAAATATTGTGATTTGACACGCCTGTAGCTCTGTTTCCCATATATTGGTAGTTCGTGAGAAGCTTCATGATGTCCTCTCTCTCTCCTTCCCTTTGCCTTTTTGAGTAAAGGGGCGATCGAGGATTTCCGGTCTTTGGGCCACTTACTGGAGAGGGGATTACTGCGGTGAGCTGCGTTGTGCTGAACTGATGGACAACTTCCAGTTGTCATGTGCTGTGTCCGACAGTTTTGCCAGGGAGACTCATTTTCTCCATCCCGTTCATGAAGCAATATCCTACACACACAGTTAGAGATGAAGCAATGTTATTACTATCGTTATTATTATTATTATCATTCCTTTTTTTATTCTATGATGATTCATCGCGTGGATCGGGAAAACGTTTAAGAATGATTTATCCGTGTCAGATCCTGAGTGCGGAAGCGTAGGAGTGACTTGTCTCTCAGCCGGTGTTTAGTCTCATAGGGAGAAACATGAACGGCGTTCTTAAAAACAGCATAAGACCACGCATCCACTTTATCAGATGTTCAGAAATCGTCTGAGAGGTCAGAATAACACTTATGATCCTAAGCTTTTGAATGCCCTATGTGCATCAGTCATGAATTGAAAATTCGTGATAACTTTTGAAATGCCGTCAATTCTCAAATAGTGTCTGGGGCCTTTATTTACCTCAACTGAAGTAAGAACCAGGCCTTTATTTGACAGGCTATCATTAGAGACAGGCCATTATTTAATACGTTACTATGATCTGCAAGATCATAACGCAGATGAAACAGCGCGGATTGTTTTAAGTTTCTGTGCTACTGTGAAAGCGACAATGTGAGATTGTGTAATTAAGATGACGCAATGTACATATCTACATATTGCATCAGCTTGTGTGCAATGCACAGTAAAGTTTAACACACAGACCACACAAAAGCGGATGTTTCATGAGCATTCAAACAACAGAAAATTCGCAGATCATTTTAACGTACCAATCTTAGTTTACCTGAATTTAGAGAGAGAACGAAGAGCAGAGTTATGGACAGATTAAAACCATCAGTGGATATAGCCAAGGACGCAATAGTTTGCAAAGAACAGAGATTCTATCACAAAATGAAACTGATAAGTATTTACTATATTTACGTCGATTAGTGTTGATTACTCTGTGAATTATTTGTTTTACTGTTAATCACAGAGCATAAATGAGAACAGGCTGAAATAGTGACAGGTTTAAAGGTTAAATTTGTTCCTCTGTTTCCAGCTCACCGGCCAACGTGTCCCTACCGTACCTACGCCATTTCAAATCAGACATTTTCTCCCTTCCACTCTCCAAGTACCGTTGAGACGCGCTGTTATGTGAAATAACTCATAGAAATAATGAAATACCACATAGGAAATAGGAAGGACAGAGTTTTGGCACTGACGTCCCTGAATACTACTAATGGGCCATTAACACACATAGTCCTACAGCGACACACAATCCACCTGAGTTAGAACACTATCGGTATGGCATTTCTGTCAAGAGGTGAAACTAATAGCAACAGAGTGGTGAGCATAATTACTGTATGTTGCTGTGCAAATGTAAATAATGATGTGGAAATATGATGAATTTACCACTTTAGCCTTTCTGTAATTTATGTTCTTTTTTTACCCGGCCTGTATTTGGAACCAGCATTTATTTGCCCAAACAGGAGGCATGTAATTTGAGACGTGGCCATTATTTGAGAATTTACGGTAACAACATACTAATAACTTCTAATTAAAAAATGAATGTAGGCTACTGACAGAAAACAACTGTCTGTTCCTTCTTAAGATTTAGAGATGTCTTTTTATTTACAACGGTCTGCCTGTCTGTCTGTTTGTTTGTTTGTTCATACCCACTTAAAGACAGACCAGAACTTTGACAAGACCTTGTCAAGAACATGTACTCGACTGGATACAAGGGTAAAATAAAGCACAGAAGCACCCTGAGAGAAGCAGTAATTCCTTGTTCTCAGTGAGAGGGATACGCCCAGAGTTAGATTCGAACCGCTTACCTAAGAGTTCACACACACACCATAATCTATTCATCTGTATTTTTTTTTTTTTTTTTTTGAGTCAAGGTTTACTTGCGGCACTGCTACACGCCACACGGCATGTAAGCAACTCATATGCACTAACAACGACAAAAACACTCAAACTTTTCAAAAATGTTCCTATGAACAACAATAATAAAAATAAAAGTCCATACTGAGGCGTTTTGTTTATTTATCCTGTGTTTGGTGCTGTTTACAACTTAAATATGCGAAACGTATGATAAACTCTCATTCTTGAATAACTTAACTACATAAAACTGAAGGCGACTCTAAGTCAATGCGGTAAGTTGGTGGCCGAATTTATGATGCGTCATAGAAAAGCCAGGCATCGGAAATTCTGCTGTCAGCTTAGTCTTAAAATGTCCTGCTGTCGTGGTGTCATATCCTAAACCTAACGGTGAAACCGCATGTCACGCTTGAAGGGTTGTCTTATTAATATTCACTTTTATAATTTATGGGCTATTAACGTATGAAGCGAAACTGATGGAAAGTTTATGGACACAGTAACAGTGCGACTAATTCCATGAGCTACTGCAGTGTGTCAACACATCGAATAAATATGCCTGGCTTGTGTTTATTTATGTACTTGTTTTGGAGGAGAAGGAACACTCGCTAACCAAACTTTTCAGACATAGAAACATGCTCATCAGGGCTGTATTTGCTGAAATTCTATCTGGCATGCGGTACTTTCCGGCAGAACCACTTCACTATACCCAAGCCACGGTGTGTGTATGCATGTGTGCGTGTGCGTGTGCGTGTGCGTGCGAGCGCGCGCGCGCGCGCGCGCGCGTTCATCCCTGCGACGCATGGCGTGTTTTCACTTTGACGCTAACTCGAAGCGATGGTCTGTGAACGCGCTCGCGAGGTGAGAGAGCCGACAACTCAAACGAACCATGGTAGTCTGTGTGATGTACGGACGGTGTTTCCAAGGAGATGATCGGACAGATCCATCAGTCTTCCCCTTGACTTGTGCTTGCAAGCGGTCTCGGGCAGACTTTTACCGGTCCGGATATTCGTTGTGAAGATGACTCAAGATGGGTGGGAAGGCAGAGGACAGCACACTTCACAGATCTTTTTTTTTTTTTTAGGGTCAGGTGTCCTTTGACAAAGAAGCTTTCATATATAAAAGGCTCTTCAGGGTTCAGTGAACTAAAGTCTTATACTTCAGAGTTATCAAAACCACAGGTCCCAGAGCCCCAGGACCTCAATTCAGTAAGGTTGAAAACACATTCTCTGAGACAATATGGGAAGCTTTGGCCCTGGGGGAGGAAAAAGTACTTCACCACCTTGTAATTCCTAAAATATCCCTGATTGATATCCTCATTGACACAGCACTCCCACAACAACTGTTCTTAGATATTTTATTTTTATTTTTCATCATTTTTCTACCTCTTTACTCCTTATTTTAGACATATTAATGTACTCCAGTGACTTGATGCCAGCTAGAGGAGGATGGGCTCCCCCTTTTGAGTCAATGCTTCTTCCTATTTCAGCCAAAGGGAGTTGGTCCTTGCGCAGCCACCTTTAGCTTGCTCATTGCGGATCTTAAGCCTGTTATTCTATAAATGTCTGGCAATGTCTCCTGTGAAAAAATACTATGCCAATAAAACTGAAATGAACTAAAATTAATGTACTATCCACACAGCTCTAGTTTAGTGTGTGTGTGTGTGTGTGTGTGTGTGTGTGTTTAGAGAAGTGAGAGGATTTTTGTGGATATCTTAACCAGAGTGGGAGGAAAGTTTGTTTTGGATTTGGAAAGTGCTTTTATGTAAATCCAACCCAGAGCTCTGACTTGGGTAGAGTTGCAGCCACACGGAAATCCTTATATGGTCACACACTCTTGAGTTTCCATATGCTTGTTCTGTTTCGTTTTTAGAGTCTCTCCTCCCACCATGCAGTAAAATTTGATTTAATTCTCATTCACAGTCGTCGTCCAACACTGATGTCATATACAATGTAAATCAAGTTATACACACAAAAAACTTCTTCTCTAACTTGGCCTAGAGCCTACAGCTTAGTGAATTTAATAAGCTAATCTCTGCTCTGGTCCTAAATCATACCATTTAGTCATAATCATATTGGTTTACATTCTTGTTTTGAGTTGTTTACATCATTATTTAGATGTCTGCGTAATTAAACACAAAAAAAGAAAGAAAGAATGAAAGGCTTGCTGATTTGTAAACACATTTAATAGAGGGATTGATGTGCAAACGTTAAACTTTGTCATGTTGTTGCTCCAGCTTTGAAATGGATGAATCTGGCAACTTTCATCATATCTTAAATCACTGTGAACATTTCTTTTTCTTTTTTCTTTTTTTTACTACCCTGAAATACTTCAGCTCCCCTTTCCCAAGTCATTGTCTTCAGTTACTACAGCGAATAAGTAAAGTACTTTTCATCCTAATGTCATATGATCCGTGTATGTTAACGAAACATGTTAAGAATATTGACTGGCGTTTTTTAAAGACTGGCATTTTTTAAAGAGCTCATGTCAGTACTGGAGTCATTTCTGATGTGTTACTCAAATTTTTCTTTCATATGCCTGTTGTAGGGCGCACGGTGGCGCAGTGGGTAGCACTGTTGCCTCACAGCAAGAAAGTCTTGTGTTTGATTCCTGGCCAGGCAGCCAGGGTCCACTCTGTGTGGAGTTTAAATGTACTCCCTATCTGTGTGTGGGTTTGCTCTGGTTTCCTCCCACAGTCAAAAGACATGCAGGTCAGGCAAATTAGAGATACTAAATTTCCCCTGGGTGTGAATGTGCGTGTCTGCCCCCTTCTTTTATTGCAGAAAGAGACCAGGGGGGAAACATGGGAAAGGTGAACAGGTAATGCCCTTGTACTGTGATTTCTTTTCTCTTCTTCCTCCTCTTGAGTCAGAATATGTATGACACAAGAGAATCCTACAACTTCAGCAGCAAATATTTCTAAAACTCCAGAGTGTCCATCTTATCAATCTCTCTGAGCTCATTCCTTCTCTCCTGAGTCCACCTGTGTATGTCCGCATGAGGGGGGGGGGGCATCTCTGGGGGGACGGGTGGTTGTTGAGGCAGATCTGGTTTTAGTCAAGGCCAGGGTGATTCAGCCTAAATGAATGGCCTGAAAGGAAACCCAGACAAAGCTGATCTGGTGGAAATTCAGAGCCTTATATTAGAGCCTTATCTGTCAGGAAAAAATTACATCTCAGTTACAAATCTGTTGATCTATCGGTATTGAGAAATTCTGGTATTTTTGGGTGTTTGACTTTTTTTTCTTCTTTTTGTCTGATACTGGCCTCTCAAGAATGTAAAAAATATGTCAGGCATTGATTTAACTTTTTTTTTTTACTGTTCTTTCTCTTTTTTTGCAGTAGTTTCGCAGAGTTGTATATTTAAAGAAAAAAAAACCTGTATGCCAGCAGAAATTGGTGCCTGAATTCACAGATTTGACAAAGCATCTTTCCAGCAACAACTCAGCTCTGCCTCCAAGGTCTCAGTTTGTGAAATTATTATTAGATGATGGATGTTTGAGTATTGAGTCCATTAATGGAGACCAGCGCTCCATCTGTGGTTGGCTTTTATGGAAATTCCTCTGAGCAACAGGACTGTGACATGTATTTCTGCTCAAGAGGTGATTTAAAAAGTCAAATCTTTTGCCAAAAAAAAAAAGGTTTTCTAAAAACAGTTATGAATTGAACCCCCTTGAATCTAAAGAGCAGGCTTTTTAGCAGTGGTTTTGGCAGATGTAGTCTTCCCGCTGGTTTGCATCACCCACTGTTTGTTGTCAGTGAAAGGATAAAGGGTTAGATGTTAAACATTGCGGGCATTAGCATCTATGACAGACACCAAGTCTCACAGTAGAGCAGATTGAGTTTGTCTTATTAATGGAGCGTCTAATGCTAGCCTCCTGTCAATAATTAACTGCTGTTGGCAGTGACTGCTTGAATGCCATTGTGACTGCAAACACACTTTGGCGTTAAACACAGATTAAGCCTAGTCAAAGACTAAATTTCACTTTCCACTGAATCCTTCATAGAAAATTCTTTTTAGCTCTGGACCAGCCTTAATCCTGCGTGCGGGGAATGTAGAGGGTGGAGTGCGGGCCGGGCACAGATCTTATGGATACTGAAGATCTCGGCATGGAAAGGGAGAAGGAGAGGATATCCAGAGCTTCCGTCTCAGTCCCGGTGGAATTCCACTAAACAGGTTAACAAGGGCTTCATGAGTGGAAATTGCAAGAGGCTTGAGAGAATTGCCATGCATGGCTATGTGGAACGCAGATCATAGGCTCGAACAGGAATTCTCTACCGAGATCACATGAGTCAGAGATTCAAACTTACCACTTGCAGAGCGTTATAAAACAGTTTTACGCCTCTATGCGATTAGTTTGTGTTCTGTGATCCAGAATTTTCACAGGACACCAAAGTCCAACAGATTTACACACCCAGGGTTTCTTGTGTGAAGCCAAAAGATGCTATGCAGTGGTTCTGGGAAGTTTCAGAAGCAGCACTAAAGACATGTTTACACAAAGATTTCATGTTAAAATCATTTCTGTTATGTGAGCATTCCTTATTTCTTAGACTTGCAGATTAAATCCCTTGTAAACGTGTGCGCTGCATAACCCCTCTCCCACTCCCCGCCTCCCCTTGAAACTTGAACCCTTGAACAGTTTACAGTTTAAGTCTCTAATGGCTACTCAGTAAGGTTTCAGAAAATGCTACATCATTCTGACAGAGTTTTGAAAACTGAGGGCCACGTTTATGTCTGTGTGTGTATCATAGCAACATCTACAACCCAACAGTTAAAAATAGACAGCCCTTATTTTCTGTTATTTTCCACGTTTATGTCACAAAATGTAAATGTTAGAAATTCCAGTTTCACAGCACCTGTAGGGCCATAAATAAATAAATAAATAAATAAAGGAAATGAGTAATCAAGCCAGTGAAGCTTTTGGCTGTGATTCAGTGAAAGCTTTTATGGATTCAATATTGTCTAGATTATTATATTTAAAATTATAGTATATCATTATCCTTGAATGACACCCCCCCCTCCCCGCGCGCACACACACACACACACACACACACACACATACACTGTACATACAATCTGGGCTTTTCGTTTGCTTGTTTTGTTTAGTTTAGTTTTTTAATCCAGCTCAGGGATGCCGGATTAACAGACCAAACTGATCATCAGTCTTCACGTCATCTACCATACCTGCCACACAGCTGGACCAGAATAAACCATTCATGGTCTTGTAATAAGAGACTAAGAAACTGACCAAATAAAAAGCACTCTTGGGTCCTCCATCCCCAGACAAACTCTTTGTCTCTCTCTCTCACACACACATACACACACACACACACACACACACACACTGATTTCTATCTCTTTGCCAGCTCCTGTGTATGTGGCAATGTGGCATCTGTACTATCTTTAATGAAGCCATCCATCTCACGTGACAGGTGGATGTGAGGATGGTGGGCTGTGGCCTGCCCTGCCGGCATCACCCATTTAGATAGGGACGGAACATAATGGCAGTTTTCTGCTAGTGCAATGCCTCCCTGGGCCATCTCCCTGGGCCGTCTCTGCCTCTGACTGGCAAAGGAACAAGGGCACGGAACTCTCCAATAAACGCAGACGACACAAAAGACGGATAAAACGTGTCTGTCTTCCCCATTTAAAGACAGCGGAAAATTTAAGATTACAGGCAGAACAAAGATCACCTTATTGCCCCAGCGTGAAAAAAACTTAGAGTTCTTAATCTGGCAATGCATTAATCTAGCGCGTAAATATCATCTCGTCTGAAATTATAGATGTGAGCGCTGCGACCAACAGTTTCATACAGAAAATGTATAAATTTAGCCCCAAAGTTGTTTTTCGCCGTCAGATTTCCCTCAAACAGATTACGGCTTTGTGGATGACGGAGTGTTAGACGTGACCCAATACACAGCAAACTCTTATTATAATAAGATATTAACTATAGTTTTTATGTTTTGTTTTGCGGATTTAATGGCTTTTCTGTGGCGAGACGATAAGCGCGTTTTGGCAGAGGGGTAAACTTTACAAGATTAGGCTGGGAGACGCTGGCGGATGCAGTCACAACGGCGGAGGTGGAACCTGAAGAATCGTTTCTAAGGACCGGCCAAATCTCAATTTCACAGTCAACGCGTAGCATTTGTCTTTCGTTTTCCTCTTTTGAGATAGTTAAGATCACCGTCAGCGGTACCTGTAACATTTAGCATTAAGACGGTTCAGTTTGCAGTCCCGTATCCGTACGTCGAGGTAGGATTTAGCATTTTTGACAGTTTGTCCCGTGCTGTGACCTCATTTATCAAACAGAGTTTTAGGTGAATTGTAGGTTTTTCTGAAACGTGAAGTTTAAAGGAAACTCACCTCATATCACTCGATCCTAAAACATGCTAATACATGTTTGTAATGTAAACAGCCTAATAACGTCTGCGTTAGCTACACTGTGCTTCTGTGCTATGAATAATAAAATAATGTCGCAAAACATATTGTAAAGAACTATTTTGAAAAATAAAACAAAACGAAACGTAACAGCTTATCGTGCTGGTATTTGATACATTTAATAATTTTAAGGGGGGTTGATTCATAGCTCTTTCATAACACGAACAGCCGTTACAGTAAAGCATCAGTTCAACTTTTTTTTCCTTTTCATTTCCAGTTACAGGAGTCACTTTGATTAGGATCCAGGCATTTACAGAAGAATGAGAGAGAGAGACAGAGAGAGAGAGGGAGGGAGAGCGCACCACAGACAGATCCAAGCCCCTCAGCTGACGACAGCTCTGCTTCCTCCCCTTATAAAAGCATGCACTCCCTTTGACTGTTTGACTCAGCTAGACAGAGACCATCCACCACTCCCAAACTGGGAATGACCTCCAGTACTACTGCCTTCAGACTCCACGCAGCTCCAGGCTCAGTGGAAGGTGAGTGAGCCCATGACTGTTTGTTCTCTCCTGAATCAGCTGAAGGAGTTTTGGATTAGGTTTTGAGAAATGTCGGTGAGCTTGACAACTTTTTTCTGAGGCTACCTTGGGCCAAAGAGTTTGACAGATTACAAAAAACATTATACTTTGTAAAAACATTGTACTTCAGCTGTTCAGTTAAATGCTTCCAACCATCATGATGGCTCTCTTTAGTGTCAGGAAGAAAAATGCAGAACAGAAAACCAGCCGACAAAAAGTATTATGAAGATGTCATCATTTATTTTAGAGACACTCTCAACAGCTCTCTCTCTCTCTCTCTCTCTCTCTCTCTCTCTCTCTCTCTCTCTCTCTCTCTATCTATCACATTCTTAAGTTCATTTGGATTTTGTCTGTAAATCACTGATTTACACAGTTTTACTGTAAATGTTCAGTATGTACTCCTGTGTTAATATGAGACCAGTCAGAGTGAATAGACTGGACTTTCTCTGACCTAAGTCTGAGTTAAGGGAAGACTGTCCCAGAGCACCACATCATTAGTCTGAAATACATCTGAGTAGAGGAGTGGATAGATAAACCTAACTGTGAAGAAAACACTACATTTTAAACTGTATCTTTGAATTTCATGTCGAAATATCTTCACACTATATTTGTGAAAATGTTCAGCCCATTCAATTCCTTTCACATTATACAAAGTTACGGTCTATCAGATGAAAAATCATTATGATGCACGACAGAACACCTTAACTCTAATGTCTTTACACAGATCACATACTGAAGCTCATGGAGAGTCAGCGTGGATGATGTTGTTGTAGTAGTCATAGTTACAGGGAGCTTAGAAATGGCACGCGGAATTCATTACTTTTTTTTTTTTTTCTTTTCTTTTTTCTGTTGCTCTTGCCAGCCCTGATGGCTCCTAACTCAACTGAAGAGGGATCTTCCACTCTGGACTCATACCTGGATGTGGATAACTGCAGCTACACCACAGCATGGCTTTGGTTGTCCACTCTACAGCCAACCTACATACTCCTGGTCAGCATGGTCGGAGTGGCGGGCAATGGGTTTGTCCTCGCCGTCTTCTGCCTTCAGCGCAAGTTCTGCTCCGTGGCAGACGTCTACCTGGGTAACCTGGCGGCGGCCGACCTGGCCATGGTGGCCTGCTTGCCGTTCTGGGCGGTCACCATCGCGCGGGACTACAGCTGGACGTACGGCGTGCCGCTTTGCAAGCTGGTCAACGTAGTCATCAGCATGAACTACTACTGCAGTATCATGTTTCTGGTGCTGGTTAGCGTGGACCGCTACCTGGCGCTGGTGCGGCCCATGCACCCCAGCAGGCTGAGGCGCGTGGTTTGGGCCAAGCGGGCCTGCTGGAGCGTGTGGGTTCTCGCGTTCCTGTTCAGCATTCCCACGCTGATCTTCCGATCCGTCTCGTACATCCCGGACCTGGACGTACAGGCCTGCTTCTTGGTATTCCCGCACGTGGGCTGGAAAGTGCCGAGAAACCTCACCATCATTGTACTGGGATACCTGGTCCCTCTCCCAGTCCTGGTCTTCTGTACGTACCACATGGTGAAAGCCCTCGGGGGCCGCCACCGGGCGGGCGAGCTGCCAGGGGTCCGGAGAGAGAAGAGAGCCACGGTTCTGGTGCTGATTGTGATGGCCGTTTTTGTGATCTGCTGGACGCCCTACCACGTCTACCGCCTGCTGGACACGCTGGATTACTTTGAGGTCTTGCCTGGATGCCTGTGGGGTCACGTACTGGACGTTGTCGAGCAGGTCTCCAGCTACTTTGCCTACGGGAACAGCTCGATGAACCCCTTCCTGTACGTGATCGTGGGCAAGCACTTTAGGAAGAGGGTGAAAGGGGCCTTCAGGCGCGTGCTGGGTATGGACTGGAAGCAGGGGAATATAACCACAGTCAGTAAACTGCCAGAGAGCAGGAAGGGATCAAGGGAAAATGAAATCAGAATATTACCTCGGGGCCAGTCGGACGCTTAAGAGCCCCTTTTTGGTTTGCTCTGTTCAGACTTACTGTTCCACACTGTTGAGTTTCTGTTGGTCTTTTTGGTTTGCTCTGTTCAGACTTACTGTTCCACACTGTTGAGTTTCTGTTGGTCTTGAAACGTAGGTGGGGTTTTTTTTTTGTTTGTTTTTAAAGAGAGAGGGCCAGTAAACTGATTGTGTAGAATCATATCTGTACTTTTGTTTGTCTTTTATTGTCGACTAAACTTTTCATTTTTCGTGACCAGAGTTTGTGTTGTTTGCCGTGTAGCTGTGTATAACTGTATAAATCATTGAGCAGTATTGAGCCATCTCAGGGAGATTTATGGTAAATCCAACATTTTTGTCTGACTTTGAAATTCATTTAAACATGTGTGTGTGTACCAGGGAAAACACATCACACAAATTTTGCACTGTTTAACAGTTCCAGTATAGTGATTTGACTGAAAAAAGTGAGGTTCATTTCGTATGCATTATTTTCCTGTTTTTTTTAGAGTATTTATGGTTATTTTCTTGACTGTTTTTTTAAAATCTATTTATTGGTCATAATCATGTAAACTTGGAGATTTAGGTTTAAAAAAAATGTAATTCTGAAGACTGAATATCATTTTAAATTCTGTGTATCTTTTTCCGTTGGGTAGGAAACGGAGCCTGATAAATAAAAGTGTGCTGTTTCAACTCAAGGGTTTAATCAGTGTGATCTGCTGCCGTCACAGAGACATACAGTCTCTGGACTTTGGACATACAGCATCTTTTTGAGTTCAGGATATGAGTCTTCCAGTTTGAAAGATTGCCAGAAATTTCTAAAATTCCTTATTTGTTGTAACACACTACAGCCACAGACTGAACATTAGGTGAGTGAAGTATTAGTCATCTTTGAAAGTAAGAGTGTGAGTGAGCAAGTGTGTGTGTGTGTGTGTGTGTGTGTGTGTTGGGACATCATGTCATCTGTATTTCCCAAAATGTCTGACAAATCTGGCTTAGTTGGATGTTTCAGTTTTGCTGATAACCATTTGGGAAGGAAAAAGATCTGTCTGTTTAAACAAAAAGTGGCAAAACATTTATTTGTTTAGGGTTATCAATCTTTTTTTTTTTTATCGTTAAGCCTGTGTATGTGTGTGTGATTGAGAGAGAGAGAGAGAGATTTCCTTTATCACAAAACGTTTAATGAAAACATTTCTGTCACTTCTGTTAGAGTTTCGTAGCATTTCTCTGTTTTCTTGTGTTTATCAGAGCCATCCAGACACACTTGTTCAGTGTGACTGTATCTGATGTTGATGTACGAGGCGTCTCTTTTGACTTATGCCCCTCTTTGGCTCCTCTTTTATTTATTTCTTTGGAAATGAGAGAGTGTGTGAGTGTGTGGTTTACGTTCGTATGGCATCACATGGAACCAAACTTCCCGAAATGTCTGACGAAAATGTCCTAGTGTGGATGGTTTCTTTTTGATAACGTCCACTTTGGGCAAAAAGATGCAGATGTTTAAACAAAAAGCATCAAAATATTTACTTAGGGTTATTCATGGTTTTTTTTTTATCCTTAAATTTAGTGTGTGTGTGTGTGTGTGTGAGAGAGAGAGAGAGAGAAAGAGAGAGAGAGACAGAAAGGTTTCCTCTATCATGAAATGTTTAATGAAAACATTTCTGCCACTTCTGTCTCTCTGTTTTCTTGCGTTTATCACAGCCATCCAGACACACTTTCTCAGTTTGCCTGAATCTGATGTTGATGTATGAGGTGTCTCTGTTGGAGCACACTGTCTAAATAATCTAATCACTGTCTAAATAATCTAATTAATCATAAGCCCCTCATTTTCTCCTGCTTTTACTCCATAAATGGCCACATTACTCTCTCCAGTTCTGGCCAAAAGAGTAACACACGTTCAAGACTTTCAGAAAAACAGACATTCAAGTGTTTTTGGAAAAGAGCCTGGAGGTTTGACAGTTCTCCTCCAACATCAGCTCTTCCAATTCAACAGCTTTTTGTCTCAGGGCTGCACCTGTTTGTGTCCAGAGTCTTTGATGGAGACACTGTTTTAGTTTTGAAGGCTGAAAGGGCACTCCACCAACACTGACAGATTCAGAGATACATTTTTATCAGGAGCAACCATTATGTATCTGTCTAAATAAAGCGTACCGTTTCAACTCAAGAGAAACCACATCTATCTATCTATCTATCTATCTATCTATTTTAGCAAACTTTCCGATTACTCTATGCAGTGACCAGAGATGTAATTGTTTCGTTGACCTGCTATTTACGTCTCGCTGATGTACGCACTCCTCAGGGTCGCTTCTTGGTGTAAAAGACTTTTGGAACGAACGCAGGTATGAACGGAAAGAGGAGACTTGATTCGAAGAAAAGAGTGGAATTTGGCTTAGCATGAAAGACTTGTTGGAGAGTGAGGACGGCAACACGCTGAGAAGACTAGAAGACAGTCTCTGCCGATTTTAACTGTTGACGTCTTTCGCTCGTGTTTATCTGGCTACAGGAAACAATTTGGCATGAAGAACAGACTGATGCTCGCCATGCCTGTTGAGCAGCTGACGCGGTTTCAGCATATCATCGCTCAAAAAGATGAACCACACGGTGCTTCAGTCTGGTCCCGATTATCGCGCTTCACCTAAGTATGACTTGAGTCAGGGAGACAGTTTTCCTCCGTGTTTGCGGCTCTTTACCCCTGGGCAATTACCACTGTCAAGTCTTCCGTTAACATTGTTTATATTATTCCGTTAGGGGCTCGCCCCATTAGCCTTAATTGGCATCTGGTTATTCAGATACAGATACTGTAATCCCGTTACCTTCTTGTTTCCTGGATTCCCTGTAATTAGCGCAGATCTGCTTTCGCATCTATTAGCTATGTGGTTCAACACCACTTCCAGCATTATGGCAGATTACATAATGCTGCGATGGATAGTGTGTTGTAGTCGAGTCCTTTCACTGATGGTATAATCTGTGGTGTAGAGGCACTACGTGCTTTTGGCCAGCGGGGGGCAGTATAGCACAATACATATCTATTTGATGGCAAGGTGTTATCTTTTCAGCTCTTCCTGGCAAGATGTAGAATATCAGTGGACTCTGTCCTTATAAATTATAACCGATTAAGTTACGACTGGACAAATTCGACAAAATCGTCAACCTTAGGCAAATAATAAACCCTGAAAAACAATGTGGCGTAACATCTCTCCCGTGATTTTCTAATTTATTTAAAATGATGCTCAGCGCTAGACAATACCAAAACTGTAACGAATGGAAGGAGAACAAAAATACCATTTCTTGTGGGAGATGAGGTGAAGTCTCACTCCCGTTGAGGCTCAGACATCATCTGTTTCTGCTGGCGAAGCTTATGTGAACCATCGGTTGACTGCACGTTCAGCGCCCTCTAGAGTCCAAGAAAGCGAAGTGCCATAGGTTTTTGTGGTTTTGCTGGCTCCCCACAGACCGTGGATTTTTAATACTACACAAGAAACCATAGTGCTGTGTCTATGTAATTATCTAATAGTCATAGGAAGATTCTGATTCGCTCTGTCCGCGCAAGCCACAGCTGTAAAGAAACTTTGAAACGAGATCAAAGCAGAACACAACTTTATTAAAAACTTTTTTTTTCTCGCTTTTTACTGAAATTTCCCACGTCATAATTTGAGTTCTTGGATACAGAAATTTGAAAAAAAAAAAAATTAAAGCAGAGGTTATCCAAAAAGGTTAAGACCTTTCAGAAATCAACAGAGCTCAGCAAATCAAAACGTGCAATCGTCTGACCCGCCTGTCCAATCACAACACGCGTTTGAGCAGCCAAATTCTCCCTCTCAACACCGGCATCAAGACATGTCCCTGTCTAAATCCCGTTCGCTGTAGTATTTGTACCCGGTTCATTCTGCTTGTCGTGGACACATTCAGTAGTTGTCGTGATCTGCAAACGCGTTCTCTGCACCTCTGGACCTTGGGCCACAGTGAGCCATTTTAATATCTGCTCCTTCATCTGTAAAATTTACATTTAATCATTTGATAGATGCATTTGTCCAAAGCAGCTTACAGAAGAACTTACCGAGCAGCTACGCGTAAGTCAGCAAAACTAGTGCCGAAAACCAGCGCAAAAGACTGCAGGGGTATGTTTTTGTTTTTGTTGTTCTCCACAGTTCTCTTCACGACTGAAATACAGACATATAAAGTTAGAGCTTAAGAGGTCTGACAGATTTCAAAGAAGTGCGTTTTTGTGTGTGTGTGTGTGTGTGTGTGTGTAATGTGCACAGTGTGTCTGAGCATCTGATAGAGAGGGGCAACTCATTCCACCAGTTTGGAGCTACAGTCTTTTCATTCTGGTCACTTGTTCTCTTCTCTTCTGAGAAAGAACTGTTTTGGTTCTTACTTTTGTGTTGTTGTGGTTAGTTGTTAATTGGTGATGTTCTTGTGGACCTCCACTGACAGACCCTTCTTTCCCATAAACAGCCCAACTGAATTTCATTTCAAATGTTCGACATCAAGCGTCCAGTCAGGTTTTTACGTTGCATTTCGTCACTTTTGTTTCGTTTGATGGTGTCTTGAGTCACGCTGAAGATCTCGTTCGGAGCGGCGAGGAACGTTAGCCTCAGGCCGTGTTTGGAAGCCCGAAACGGAACAGCCAATCAAAAGTCCGGACTGCACCCATGTGTTTTACGCCCTTATCCACGCAAGAGAGAACCATCACAGACGCCCCTTCGACAAAAACACCGCTAATGATCCATTCAGACATCCAAATCCCGAGCCTGTGGGGACGCCGATCCTCTGGAGTAACGGCACGGACGAAAAAGACCTTTGGCATGATTTAAAACAGCTCACAGAGGAGCAGAGCACAACAAGGGAGCTGGGATTACATCAGCGTCTTGTGCTGTTACACTGTGCATTCATTTTTACCAGGGATCGGAACACTTGAATGAATGTCTCGTTTTTTGAATGTCGTAACTCGTCACCACGGCCTCGTCGCTGGCCATAATTTAGCGTTTGGATTGGCAAAGACTCAAAAGAAAAAGAGAGAGAGAAAAAAAACCTTCTTCTTTTACTCTTTTTCTTCATACCCCGAGTGAGGCCTTACGCCATGTTAGCATCTCAACGCTAACCCCAGTTCTGCACATAAACATGACTCCGCCCCCACACATCAGGCTTCTCTGTGTTACTTGTGTGTTTCCTGTTGCCTTCAGAGGTCCCAGTGGATCCGTTTCCCTCGTTCTGGGATCGTCTTTAATTGGCAACGAGCTGGAGACGGTGCACAGGAGCCGTCTGATTCACGTCCAGATGTCAAAGCAGACGGCTTTAGCACGAATCAGTCCAGCTCCCAGACTGTTTTCGGTGGTTTGTGTTATGACTCAGTACCTGGAGGCCGTGCTTGTTTTCAGACATTACAACATGCACACATGTTACTCATCCTTGTCTCCTATGCTTTACTCTCAGTAGAGTAAAAACAGCAGCGTCTTGTCTGGCCAGCGATGAAAGCGTTTTTTTTTCTCTCCTCTTTTTGAATAGGTCCAATCAAAAACAGCAGATATTTGCTTCACTTTCAAAAGAGGGAGTCTGTAAATCTCAGAAGAGATGTTCAACACGATGGCACCACAACAAGAAGGCATCTAAAAATGAGTGTTGTGTTCATAGATTAAAAAAAAAAATCTGTCCTTCATGTACATTTTCGAAAAATTCTGGTGCTATTTAGAAAGAGATTGTTTTGTTTTGTTTTCTAATAAAAAGGTTAAATTGGAAAAACAGGAAAGTTTATTTCCAACCTCTCATCACCACAGCATGAGACAGGTAGGTCTTTGATCTGGTCAGTCAGGATGCGTGTAAATTCATGACAAGGACTTGTTTCAGGTCTGTTGAAAACAAGCATGAACACAGGGGGAATGTTTTGACGGATTCTCCAGTTTTCCAGTGTATGGATGGACTGGTTTTGCACATGGTTTAACGTTCACTTTAAAGCACTGCTCTTCATCTTTCATACCGTCTTTCTCTCCAAGGCTGGTTTTCATCTCCCTCGTCGCCTCACTCCTTCATTCAGAGGTGTCTGCTCCTCACCCCCCCCCCCCCACCCCCTTTAGGCCCTGCTGTTACATCCATTCTTCTTCTGTCTCATTCTCTCCCCCTCGTTACCTTTTTTTCTTCTCCTCTCTTCCCCTCTGATGTCACTGTCTGTAAAACCTCTGGACTCTCGCCTTGTTCTACACGCCCTGCAGATGGCAATCCTCCTCCAATCAAACTTCATCTGAATGTCTAACACAAATCATTTTTCTCTTCCAGCCTTGTCCGAACAACAAACCCCAGACAAGCACGCCTTTGTTGGCTTACCAAAGGAGATCACAGTCGAGAAAAGCTTTTGTTTGCGTGTGAATATCAAAGTAAGAAATTGCGTCTAAATGGGTGTGTGATCCCCCGAACTCAAAACGAGCTCTTCACCGCTGCAGCTCATAATCACATTGCATTTATATCAGCACATGAAAGGTTCCCAGCAATGTGTGTAGTCTCAGGAACTGAAGAGAAAAAAGAGACCCGCACACAGAGTCAATTCTGAGGAACAGCACAGAGAGGATACAGACACGGAGTCATGTCTGAGAAACAGCACAGAGAGGATACAGACACAGAGTCATGTCTGAGGAAGAGCACAGAGAGTATACAGACACAGAGTCATGTCTGAGAGAGAAGAGAGAGGGAAAGAGTCATGTCTGAGAGAAACATAGAGAGGAGGGAGGGACAGGTTTATGTTTGGCAGACACAGAGTCATAGCTCAGGGACAACACAGGGAGGATAGAAACACAGAGTCGATTCTGAGAGATAAAACAGCAGACAGAGCCACTGTTTCATTTGTGAGGGATCAAGCAGTATAGAGAGGCGGAAAGTCGTGTCTGAGGGATAACACAGAGTAGAAAAGCACAGAGACATATCTGAGAGATGACAAGGAGAGAGGAAGAGACACAGAGACATATGTGAGGGAAAAGAGAGAGAGAGGGACATATTCATGTCTGAGATGTGACACAGAGTAGAGAAACACAGAGTCATGTCTGAGAGTCACAGAGAGACAGGACAAGCACACAGTCATTTGAAACACAGAGTCATGTCTGAGAGTCACAGAGAGACAGGACAAGCACACAGTCATTTGAAACACAGAGTCATGTCTGAGAGTCACAGAGAGACAAGACTAGCACACAGTCATTTGAAACACAGAGTCATGTCTGAGAGTCACAGAGAGACAGGACAAGCACAGAGAGTCATTTGAAACACAGAGTCATGTCTGAGGAATAACTGAGAGACAGGACAAGCACACAGTCATTTGAAACACAGAGTCATGTCTGAGAGTCACAGAGAGACAAGACTAGCACACAGTCATTTGAAACACAGAGTCATGTCTGAGAGTCACAGAGAGACAGGACTAGCACAGAGAGTCATTTGAAACATAGAGTCATGTCTGAGAGTCACAGAGACAGGACAAGCACACAGTCATTTGAAACACAGTCATGTCTGAGAGTCACAGAGAGACAGGACAAGCACAGAGAGTCATTTGAAACACAGAGTCATGTCTGAGGAATAACTGAGAGACAGGACAAGCACACAGTCATTTGAAACACAGAGTCATGTCTGAGAGTCACAGAGAGACAGGACAAGCACAGAGAGTCATTTGAAACACAGAGTCATGTCTGAGGAATAACTGAGAGTGAAGAAACACAGAGTGATGTCTGCTGGATACAGAGAGAGAGAGAGGGATAGAGAGAGAGAGGGAGGGAGACAGAGAGGAGGATAGAGAGAGAGAGAGGGAGAGAGAAAGAGAAGGGGATAGAGAGAGAGGGAGAGGGATAGAGAGAGAGAGAGAGAGAGAGAGAGAGAGAGAGAGAAACACAGAGTCATGTCTGAGGAATAACTGAGAGCGAAGAAACACAGAGTGATGTCTGCTGGGTACAGAGAGAGAGAGAGAAAAAGAGAGGGAGAAAGATAGAGAGAGAGAGGGGGAGAGAGGCATAGAGAGAGAGGGGGAGAGAGAGAGGGAGAGAGAGAGAGAGAGAAAGAGAAACACAGAGTCATGTCTGAGGAATAAGTGAGAGAGAGAGAGAGAGAGAGGGGGATAGAGAGAGAGGGAGAGGGATAGAGAGAGAGAGAGAAAGAGAAACACAGAGTCATGTCTGAGGAATAACAGAGAGCGAAGAAACACAGAGTGATGTCTGCTGGATACAGAGAGAGAGGGGGAGAGAGAGAGAGGAGGATAGAGAGAGAGAGAGGGATAGAGAGAGAGAGAGAGAAAGAGAAACACAGAGTCATGTCTGAGGAATAACAGAGAGGAGAGAGAGACACAGATGCGTGTCTGAGAGATGATGTAGAGAGAAGAGGGGCACACGGGCGTGTCTATGGAGGCTGTCAAGGCTCAGACGGAGGATGCAGGCTTCATTGAATGTGGAATGAGCTGAATGGACTCTTGGCGGATAAACCAGGCATTTGCAAACATAACTTCTCTCAGAGAAATCTCATATATATAGTCAACTCCCAGCAGGTTCAGTTTCACATTCAGTCAGATGCTTTCCTTGGCATTACTTTGTGTCTTCTCCCAGTGTGAAGAACATGCCCGCAGCAGAAAAAATGTTCAGAATATCTGAGGGACATATTTAATTTCAGTTAGAGTCCACAACTAGAACCAAAGCTATGGAGAAAGAGCACCATTTGTTAAGATCACGGTTGAGGATCATTGTATGAGCTAAAGAACATGATTTATGTCTACAGGAACATGTTATTAAATAAGCATCATGGTTTATGGTAATGTTATCAGTTTAGGATCACAGTAACTGTGACAAGTGCTTTGTCTTTGTTGCTGATTGCCTTATGAGAAAGAGTAGCACATCAATCGAGCCGCATACATTAGCAGGTGTGTGAGAGAGAGAGAGAGACAGAGGGAGAAAGAGAGAGAGAGCGAGAGCAAGAGAAAGAGAGAGAGAGACAGAGGGAGAAAGAGAGGGAGAGAGAGAGAGAGAGAGAGAGAGAGAGAGAGAGAGAGAAAGCCATAAAGAGATGCTCCTACCATAGATGAGACACTAACTGTGTGTGTGTGTGTGTGTGTGTGTGTGTGTGTGTGTGTGTGAAAGGGGTGGGTGTCAAGACCCTGCAGAGTGTCTTGCTTAAATAAACACCCTCCCCTCTTGCCCCCACTCCTCACTCCCACTCACTGTCCCATTGGCTGAGGTCCACATGGTGAGATTTTTTGTTCAGACGACGGTTACCACAGCAACTGTGCTGCGGCGCATCGTGCCTCGTAGGGTTTTTTTTTTTTCTTTTTTCTTCTTTTTTTTTTCTAATATCTCATCTCGCATCTCAAGGATTTGTCTAACGATTGTCTGCGTGTCGCTGTGTAAAGTGTTAGCATTCACAGGTGCGTGTATACAAAGTTCCTGAGAAATTCGGCACCATTTTACGCAGAATTCGGTCTCTCAGATTGTGCTGGTGGGGGGGGGGGGGGGGGGGGGGGGGGCGCGCGTGCAGAGATGTCCCTGTGTGGAATGAAGGGAAGAAAAAGAGATGAGAGAAAGGATAGAAATGTAAGGAACAGGACGGTTGATGCTCAGGGCCAGACGAAAAGAACGACAACAACAACGCCACGAACAGCCTGAGCCTCACACAGTTCTCTGAGAGGAGCCTGACTGAAACTCGGGCCCTGGGAAAAATCCCAGTGTGTTTGGATGCCTCCCTAACGCTAACCCCAACGCTGACACGTCAGAGACCCCACCAGGACGCTGAACTACCTCTTCGGCCCTGTTACGCTCACCTGCTCCTCAGAAACGGCAGAAATATTGAAGTTTCTCTTCCATTACTCATCTTAGAAGGGGATTTTTATCTCTCTGGCTTTGGTGAATTTCTCTAGCTTTGACCCCAAGGCTAAGTTAAGTTTCACATTTAGCTTTGAGAAATGTGCTTTTTCTCTCAGGCTTAACGTGGCCCTGTGCTGGACCAGGGTTAGTACAACAGACAAATTTGGAACTGAATGTTTGAAAATTCAGAAATAACAGAAATAGAACAAATAGACACAAGAGAGTATTTACCACCTAGCTTAGAGCAGCACCAAATGATTATCCCTAAAACAACATAAACATGAAAGACAAGACTATAAAATGAATATTCCCCTGGGCTAGCAGGGTGTTAGCCCCACAGGTAAATCACAGATGAACATGCTAAACAGCCAAGAAGCTGCGAGACGCTGGCATCAACACCAGAGACGAGGTGTGATTACACAGAGCGGTTTTAAAGTTGCAGGAACAGGTGCCCGGCGACAGTCAGAGCCGCCGCTGCAGCGGAGCATAAGACATCTTAATCACAGACTTCCACCTGGTGACGTGGCTGAGAGAACATGTCACTCAAGATATCACAAAAATGACACAAGTTAAGAGCGACCACCAACAACAGGAATGGTAATTGGAACATGGATACAACAGGAATGGTAATTGGAACATGGATATGAAAGCTTGTTTGACTCACAGGCATACACTTTATTATCAGGCCCAGTGAGTTTCCAAAATTTCCCCCAAAAACACATATGACGGGCGAAGCGGTATATATGTTTGCATGTATATATACTTGTTTAGACTACGTTTAGAATAAGATTTATGTGAGTGTGTGTGTGTGTGTGTGTGTGTGTGTGTACAGAGAGAGAGGGAGTTGAATGAACACACATTCTAATTCTAAACAAGATGGCTCTCTTTTGCAGTGCCCTTCTGATTCAGTTGGAGAGATGTTTTGGTCCAAATGCAGATTTTAATCTACAATGTCTTTATGAATGTGAATGTGTAAGTACAGTTTGGCCCAAGGCAGTGAGTCAATAAATAAGTGATTAACGTAGGCATACGTTACCTTAAATTTCCTTAATCAAATCAATTAATTTCATTCACAAATAAACTGTCATCACCTTCAAGCCTCCTATTAAAAACAATTTTATTTTTGTATTCTTATGAAGCTAGCTGATGGTGTTCTTAACTTGTTATTTAGCCAGTTGTTTCGCTAGTACATTTAAAATGGAATTTTTGGGTTACTAAGCACTTAGCCTGACCATCTTATGACATGATGTATAATGGTTGGTTTCTCAATGTGTAGAGGCATCGTGGTATCGTACAAGGAATGCAAATCCTAAATGTTTTATCCTAACAGTTGAACTTAGCTCTATACCCTTGGGTTAATGCAAACCTACATAAAGAATAATGTCCAATTAACACAACCTCTGTGGTCTACCTGTCCTTCACCTCTGGGTTATAACGTAGCCTACGAAAGATAACTGGTGTAAACTTTCTCCCATCTCCAACTTGTGCAGTATTTTGTTTTTAGTGAGAGAAGTCCCCCCCCCCCCCCCCCCCCCAAAAAAAAAAATAATGATCAATCCCAACTCAGAAATATGAAGCCCCTAATACTATGAAATATTTACCCAGAAGACATTTGATATGATTTTAGCCATCTGAAAAGCACTTAAAAGAATTGCATTAGTCAGAGAATTGGGTTATCCAACAATCATTTTCTCTGTGCGCTCCACAGATGAGCAGAGCACAGAAAATAAATAAATAAATAAATAAATGCACAATGGAATCAGACACAGGTTCTACTTGATACAGCGAAGCAAATATATTGTTATTGCAAGATATTTTTTAAATACATCACATAGTTATGTAAAGTCACAAACTTTCCATACATCCATATTTACAATGAGTATTTCTTGTATAATTAGATGTCAGACTTAAGTCTATGGAAATTGGGCGGGATTTTGAGTCGGGATTAGTTGAAACAGACAGAAGAGTCGACACTGTGCCAATTGTCCAAAAAATCAGCTGCTTGATGTTAATGTTCATCTTTGCATGACAGACACTGGCATCCTTAACAAACACTAGGGTCTCGTGGTTTGAGTTAGCCCACCCTTGACCAAATCAGTCTGGCCTCTCTTTCTCTGAGAACTGATCGTCAGAAGTGAGGCTTTTTTCTCAAGGTGGTAATTACGTTTGTGAGAGTTCTGTTATCTTTTGTCAAGTTGTGCTGAAGCTGTAGACTTGTTTCCTGGTATCTCAGCTGGTGTCGAACGCGTTCCTCTCGCCGTGAAGGCGTCTCTGCAGCTTCTCAGCCGTTAATTGTTTGAACACACGGAAAGCGACACAGAGCGAGACGGGAGAGATGAGAGGTGTTTGCTCGAGGTGAATGAAATCCGGTTCAAATCTGCAGTAAAATCAAAGGGACAAACATGTTCTCTTCTATGTTCTCATTTCACCCCTTACTCAGTGACAAAGCACAGACATCCAGAAAACGACTGAAATCAAGCAAATGGACAACAATCATGTCAAACCCCCATCATTACTAATACGCAAGAACTGATTTACCCTCTTAATGGTATTTTATGCTGAAATTTGAAAATCATGCCGTTTTATGCCAATTTTGCAAATGGCTACTAAACTGATGCACAAAACTGTTACGAACTTAATTTTCATAACTTTGCCCGAGTACGTATGTGGCGTAATTATTCAAAACCACCGATGATTCCCAAGAGAAATAAAATTGCCCTGAATTAAAACTGCCCCTTTTTAAAGCTAGTCTCATTCCCAAGAAACTGTATTGTGACCTTTGTATTGTGGCAGGTGAATAAATGTTGTTATATCTGTCATCAGTCACCGAGTACACAAGAAAGAACATAAATGGCTTTTAACTAACACAAGGATGACGATGATGACGAAGATGATGGTGATGACGATAATGATTATGGTAAAAATGATTGTTATTGTTGTTGTTGGAAATAACAACAAGACAAAAGTAACAAACAACAACAACAACAACAACAATATTAGTAATCATCATCACCATCATCATCATCATCATCATCCATTGAACAGTCAATTCTTGAGAAGTGTAAATAGAAAACAGATGGTATAGGCTTTGCTGGGCTTTTAGTTCTGCTCCGGACGCACACTGAGGGACATGTCTTAGCAGCAAAGGGAACAGCCCACTGTGCCACAGCTGCAAGACGCACAGAACTAGTTTCACAAAGTCTTGAAAGTTATTACCAACATTTCCATGCCAACAGGCCAAGGAGAGGGTATGTGTGTGTGGGGGGGGGGGGGGGGGGGGGGGGGGGGGCTGCCAGAACCTCTGTAGGGGTGTGGGAGCAGTCGCCAAAGTCTCTGCGAAGGTCAGAGAAACATCAAAGCATCTGGTGTGGACCAAATGGCACAGCAGAGTGGTTTTTTTTTAACTGCCTCTCGTGATCACATGGGACCAGACAGAACTGGTGGGTTTGATGCATGAGATACATAATGCTTAAGGACTAATGGTTTTTTTTTTTCTTTGAAGAGAATTTAAGAGCAGTTTCTCTTATGATCTCTCCAGTGTGCAGATGAATGTCGGATCATTCCGGACTGCGCTGTCCTCCCCACTGTGGCTGTCATACTGACTCTATTACAGACAAACGTTTAAACATTTATTTATTTAATCCCTTCACACTCAGAAGAATCCATTTCTTTCTTCAGCGTTCCCCCTGAAATCGTACTGACAGCATCAGTCATTTTTCGTCTGGTCCAGTCACATCACACCACACGTTTTGAAAATGTTTATTTCTCTCCCTTTTTCCTATTGTTATTTCTTGTATTGACTTCAGACAGCAATACCTCAGGAACTGAAATTTTAGTTTAGTTTCACAAATTTCTGCCGCCTCTTCCTCACTAAAGCATGTTTATTTTTTAGACTCATCTTCCCATATATATGGAATATATATGGGTTTTCTTTGCCACAGCGAGGGAACAAATATAAGGACATTTTAAGAAAATGTCAGTGTATGATACCAGAATGATCCATGGCATGGCAAGCAACCCAAAAGTGCTTAATGGACACAAAACATCGAGCCAGGCTGCTAGAGAGATGATGGATTTCTGCCTTCTGGGTCTAAACACAGAAACCACACAACAGAGGTTTTACAGACTGGCTCATACGGAGCTTAACACAATATATCAGCTCAAACTTAAGTTTTTCCGGAGAGATCCGCTCCACTGACGTTCACCTCAAGCACGTCCCTCTGTGAACGAGAAATGAAACGCTGCCAAGCAGTCGTCGTTGTTCAAAAACATTAACACCTGCCAAGACGGAGGTAAAAAAAAAAAGGCTCCTTGTGGAGTGGCCTGAAAATAGTCTAATCAGTCCGGTATTGACATACGTGCCCTTAAATTAACCTCTGATCAATGGTTTCAGAAACTTGGGATGTTGGCACTGCTTCGTCTGTGGCTCAGGGCTGAGGAACAAACAAAGGCTTTTCAGTCTTTGATTTCTCCCTTTTATGATGTGTTGTTTTTTTTTATTTCCAGAGAAATATTCCCAAATAAAGCTGAGGTGTACCAGAGGTCGGTCAGCTATCAGCAGACGCAGCTGCAGAAAGCTCGCCTGAAGCTGCTCACTGTCTCTCTCTCTCTCTCTCTCTCTCTCTCTCTTTCTCTCACTCTCTCTGTCTCTCTTTCTCTCACTCTCTCGCTCTATCTCGCTCTCTCTGTCTCTCTCTCTCTCTCGCTCTCTTGCTCTCTCTGTCTCTCTTTCTCTCACTCTCTCTGTCTCTCTTTCTCTCTCTCTCTCTGTCTCTCTTTCTCTCTCTCTCTCTGTCTCTCTTTCTCTCACTCTCTCGCTCTCTCTCGCTCTCTTGCTCTCTCTCTTTCTCTCTGTCTCTCTCTCTCTCTCTGTCTCTCTTTATCTCTCTCTCTCTGTCTCTCTCTCTCTCTCTGTCTCTCTTTCTCTCACTCTCTCGCTCTCTCTCTCTCTCTCTCTCTCAGGTTATCTGAAAGGCAAAAGGCTCTTACAAAGACGAGCATGTCAAAAAAATGAAGAGAACGAAAGGGGGGAAAAAAAGACAAGACACGTCAATTTCAGAAAGGTTGACGCCTCTGAGGAAGAAAAAGATTTGGTGAAGACAGCATTTGTTCTGGCTGGATGAAAAGCACAGATGAGGTTGCCATTTTAACACTCGGTGGTGAGAAGAAAAAAAAAAAAGAAAAAAGAAAAGAAGAGAGTTGTACAGGGCTGCAGGAATCACTTTGTTACCTTAAGAAAGACAAGTTCACACAGAAGGTGGTTTTGTGGTTGTTTATTCCAAAAGGCACTCACTACACTGAATGTAATAGTTGCACAAATTTATACCGAGAACAACTTCCACATACTGAGCATGTGCAACCAACAGCTGAGCTTTAAACATAGACATTTTTAAAACGCTAGTCTTTAGAAGCATGTAGAGGTACAGTCATTACCAAACCATGATCATACATTTGCACAACAGCATGCTTTTTTTCTAAAAATTGATTCCACGTCTCAAAATTCTTTTGATGTTTTGAAAGTGTTTAGTTGTTAGAGCGGTTTCCCCATCACAAAAATTGAACCGTTTTTGCTGCATTCACACTGAACTATTGCAAATGAAAGCTACGGGACCCACGCCGAACGTGTGAGGATACACAGTGAATGCCTGAATGAATGAATGTGCGTTTGTGCAGAAAAGTGGGGACCAGTTAGCGAGGTACGACAGCACTCAGGGATTTGTTCTCATTTCACTCTGTAGCACAGAAGACTTAATGCAGCAAACTTGACTTGGACACACACACACACACAGACACACACACACACACACACACACACACGCACGCACGCATCTGTTTGACACATTTCACCATGATTCACTGGCCTGTCTCACATAATAATTGTTAAGGGGCGAGTGTAATGTTTTTAATAAAAATTGCACAGGAGCGGGAGTGGGGGTTGGGATGGAGGGGTGGAGGGGATGTGTGTGTGTGTGTGTGTGTGTGTTGAGAAATGAAACATCGTAAAGATAGACAGCAGGGCACGTCCTTAGGGGGAAGGAGAATACTGTATATGACTGGTTAGACCAAAACAAAACTAAACTAACTAAAATTCTGTGCCATCATTTGATGAGCAATCCTAATATATTTATAATGCAGATCTGCACTAAAATCCAAATCTGTGAATTCATGGCTAACGGGGAGTCATGGGGGATCATGTGTACAGCTTTCTCCGTTTGTTCATTGAGTGATGTTAAGTAATAAATGGGTTTCCGGTCTAATCGCCTCTTTCTTATGTTTTATATGGTCCCTAGATGTGATGGCCGTCGTAAAAACCTGGGACTGGACACGCCCCCCAGTTCCGTTTCGGCATGACGGGAAATCGTGCCTCCAGCTCTTATGGCTTGGTTTCCATTCCACTGCTGAGAAGCTGTTATAATGCAGAAAGCAAGAGTGTAACGAATGCGTCTTTTTTTTCCTTTTCTTTTTTTTTTTTTTTTTTTTTTTTTTGTGAATGCAGCATACTTCAGACAAACAGACATTACAACAGCCACAGTAGGACCACAAGCCCTGAGGTTCTATTGGTACTGAAAAGCATATCGACACGCTGTATTGGTCAGACAACAGTATAGCTCCAAGACCATGCACATAAAACATGTCGTTTCTTTAAATTGTGTTAGTTCACGTTCAGGAATATTTTTTTTTTTTAAATTTATATATATCTATATATTGGTTTAAAATGGGCACACACAGCCTCCTTGTGGGTCCATGTTCATTTAGAATGGGGAATCTTCTAGAATCTCTAGATCAAATCTCATGATTTGTTCATGGTTTCTTTTTTCTTTTATAGCAGCAAAATTAATGTTTCCGTTTTCACGTATACGAATCTCAATTACTGAATAAGATAGCAAACAGAATCGGCCATCCTTGTTGATCATTAGACTCACCGTTGCAATGCTACAGAAGAGTTTAATTGCTTTTTTCTTTTCTATTCTTTTCTTTTCTTTTTCTTTCTTTCTTTCTTTCTTTCTGTCTTTCTTTCTTTCTTTTTAATAAGATGATGTCTCTCTTTCTTTCGGGGTTTCTCTGTCTCTTGTCATTGCATATAGCCATAGTTACAATTCTGTGAGTTAATCAGTTGGCCCTTAGGACCTTTCAGATTTTCAGTCTGACGATGTCAACGCTGTCTCAAGTGTTCAGAGCACAGTGAACAGTTTAACACACAGGAAAAATAAGATTCAAAGTCTCAAAGCGTCAAACTGAGACTTGAGATCTGGGTAGAGGGTGAAGTTAAGGCACGAGTGATTCAATTTATTATTATTATATATATTTTTTTTTAAATTCTTCATTTATGAGAGGTCTATGCCATGTTTATGGATCCATCTGCAGATCCATCGTAAACTCCTCATCGATTTTGTTCCCGTCGTCCTTCTCTTTGGTCTGGGTGAGCAAGAAACCGTTCTGAGGTTTCGGGTTCTCCACGAAGAGCGGCAGGTCCGTCATACTGGTGTTCACCTCCTTCTCCAGCTCCTCCTCTTCCTCCTCTGTCTTTTCCTCGTCCATGGTCGGGGTTCCGCAGCCGAAGGCGTCCAACGCCTTTCGCCCCTCGCTGGGGATGTTCTTCTTCAGCTCCCGGTTCTTGTTCCGCTTGGCCAGTTTGGTGACGGAGCCGAGACGGTTGAAGACGTTGTCTTCGGAGCAGGCTGGGTTCGGGTCGCTGCGTCGGTCCCCCGCCTCGGCCCGAAGCCGCAGGTTGTTGATGATGCTGGAGTCGATGCTCTCTTGCGAGGAGGTCTTGTAGTGGTTGGCTTCCAGGCTGTTGAAGGCGGCGCGTCGTTCGGGCGACAGCATGTCCAGGGAGTGGGCACGCTGATCCAGACCTAGCTGTCGGCGTTCCATGCTCCGGATGGTCGCGGCCCGTTGGAGCTTGTCGTGGACCTCTACGCTCAGACGTCGCCGCGTTTCACGGAACTCCGCCCGTACGTTGGCTTTCCACTCTGCTGCATGGGCCTTAATCTCCCCAACCTATGAGACAGCAGAGCCTAAGTCAAAAGGTGGCTTCATCAAACAGTTTTCTTTTTTTCTTTTTTTTTTTTTTCTCCAGGATGTGACATACAGCTGATACTGAGCTCAGGCTGGGAATTATGTAAATCGATAGAGCCAGTCTCGCACCCTGAGAAACATCGCTGACACAAACACGCACGCTAGCACAGAGAATATTAGCACTTCTATTTTTAAATATGAGTACGCTTTGAGAAGGAAGATGTTGCCTTTCAGAGTCACTCTACATACAAAGAGCAGAAAAAAATGAAAGTGCCTCAAAACTGATGACTTAGGATAAGCAGTAATTTTACAGTAATTAAAGGAGAATGCTGCAATATCCGCTGTGCACAGCATATCTGTACACAGTGTAAGATTCCATAGAAATGATGTAGCCCTGTGTAAATACGCATATGTGTCCATACGTATGTCTACGATACACCTCTATGGTTATATCTCATTTTTAAGTGAGAACTTCATTGAAACTGGACAGCTGTGCTCCTCCACAGGACAGTACAGCGCGTGAACTCTCACCTCTTCTTTTGTCTTCTTGGACAGCACTCGTAACCAATCCCCGATCATACTGAGGACGGCGGCAAAGTAAGCCAGCCCCACCAGGATCCAGAACCACACTAACGGCCTGTACCATTTGCGGTACTCTTTTTTACGGTTGCCCCCTGAAAGAGAAAGAAGTTTGAGTGACACATTCATTTTGAAGAACCAGTACTCCCCGCCCCCCCCCACCTCTCTCTCTCTCTCTGAAGGATACAAGAACACTGTCTGCCTGCAGATCTCACACTGTAAGCATTTACAAAAGAGGGCAGGATACTTCTCAGTTCATTTCCTATGACAAGCATTCACATATCAAAAGAAAAAAAAAAAAACACACACACAATTGTCTATGAGTTGCTGGCTTTATCAGTACAATACGAGGCATCAAATCCCTTAATGGATTTGATGCCTCACAACGGTAAACAATACCAGAATCCATTAATCCCACTTCCTGCCACAAACCAAGACACGCCCAAAACCAACGAAATTAGCCTCAGCAGGAAAAAAAAAAATTACAACCCGAGAAACAACGATAAGAGGAACTGAAGTGGAAATCCCAGTCCAATGCAAGTGATATGTGTAACCACAGTAAAACCACAACCTCCATCATCTTTACGGTTGTCACACGGACAGGAAAACACTTGTGATTGGTGCAACTAGTGGTGAAAATTTTCCAAACACACCAAGCAGTTCAGATCTGTTACAGTAAACTCAGACTTTGTCATTTGACAGCATGGTGACAAGGCGAGAAAAGCCACAGAATCGTAGGTTCATGATGGCATGGCAATGATGGTAATAGCGTCATGATTTGCTTAACATTCTGTAAGACACTGACAGTCGTCATCAAGATGACTGAACAGAAAATCCATCCCTCCAGAGCCCCCCAACCCCCACCATAGTTCTCACCTGCGACATAATCCCCTATTCCCACTGTCGTCAAGGTGATGACCACGAAATAGATGGCGTCCAGCCCGGTCCAGCCCTCGATGTGCTGGAAGATGACGGCCGGGATCCCGACGAAGACGACGCAGCCAACCAGGATGAAGAGCAGGGTGGAGGCCACCCTGAACTTGGTCAGGCTGATCTGGCTGTGTTTGCGCTGGTGAGAGGCAGAGGAGGAGAAGACAGAAGACAGGCTGGGTGAGAGATGGAAACGCTACGATGACAGAGGCACGCGGAAGGCCTGCGGCGTGAGTGGGGCCGATGCCCCGTGACTGTCGCCACGACGGCGGTGTCCGTTCGGATGAATGTTTTATGACACTTTATTCGATCTAATGAGTTATGACTCCCTGCAGAGTCGCGCTGGCCGCGTTCGATGCCAGTTCTCTCCTGCTGGCTTTTGGAAACCCCTGGTGGTTTTGTTTGTTTACCTGCTCGCCAGACCAGCTGCACACACCAGCAGTCCACCAATCAGAACGCAGCGCTGTGGCATCACCTGCCGACCGCGCCGGCAGGAGATGATGAATGGTACAGGTCACATGTGCTGTGCTACGGGGCACCAGACGCTTAACCCCCTCCATTCAAATCTCACCCTTTTCATATCCGGCATGACTCAGATCAATGCTGACAAATAAAGAAGCACTAAAAATGTCTCAAATTACACAAAAGAATTTTTTTTTTTTTTATGTGGACTACTCAGGCTGACCAAGCTTAGAACACAGACCACCCACATGAAGACATTCAACTTCTCAGGAATGCTGGTGAGTTCTAGAATGTCCCTGAACCTTCACGGAACCTTCATGACACTGATTAGCACCAGAGACACATACTATAAGAAAAGGCTTGTTACATACGAATGACTCCTGTATTTCACTGACATTTTAGCAGACTGATGTATGTGACAAAAGACTATGTCCCATGTTTTACCCTGAAAAGCAGATATAAAATGGTCCCGATGCTTTGTTTGTGTAATGTGTTCATCTGTGACATTTTCAGCTTGCTCAGTATTACTGGAAATTCTCCATTCGTGACAGGTATCGTTAAATACACCCCAGAAATGTCACTTTATCAAATATTGAGTTATGACCTTTCCACTTACTGTTTTACTCTAGCACTGGAGAGTGATGGAGGCAAAGGGTCTTTCTTGTATCTATCCAAAACAACAGTGCCCGGATAGATTTTCTAAACACTTGTCTGTTTACTTTACTAAGTCACTAAACATACGCATAATTCAGACATATCAGCAGTTAGCATACTTGTCCGGCTGATAACACCTGAAACAGACTACAGCTGAAGCAAACGTTGGAACTTTCTCCGTTTGCACTTGTCTAATACTGTGTCAGTCTCAGGCCACAGAAAGCGATCTTGAAATGACCTTCAGCAAAGGACTTGGAAGGATGCATATATACCCTGTCGATCATCCATGATTCCAGATTTGGATCTGACAGTCTGGTGTCTCCTGTCTCCTGGCAAGAGAAGCATCTAGACCCGTCCATCAGCCAGACCGTAAATACAGCAAAACTGTCTCTCCATCACAACACTGCCATGTGTGGTGTATTTCAGCTCCTCCGTAGACTACACATTGTCCTTGTCATTTGGATACACCCACCATACAGTAGAAACTGTGATGACTAACAGACGACCTTTACGTCACAGTTTGTTGGACGGATTTGCACTTGTGATGTTGTTACGACTCTCAATTATACAATTCTGTTAGAATTTTCTCTCGCTTATTCACATAAGCGCGTGTGTTGTGTTTGTATTGCATGGACTGGAACGTTGATTTGATTTCTGCTGACTGTTGTTATTACGCTTCTGCGTGAGTCATCATAAGTTAGAACCAAACTGCACATCTTAAAAGATTTCTTCTCAAAAAGGCTTGCTTCCCTTTTTGAGTCATTGCCAATATGAGCTTATGCTCCTACGGATATTTTTCTCCATTGAAGCTGGCTGGTGCCTGTTTTTGTTTTAATAGTAATAAGAGTAATGATTTTAAATGTATAAATCGTAATTTAATAAATCAACAAAGAGTAACTACAAAAGTGTAATACAAAAGTTATTTTTGTGTGTTACCAAACTATGCTGGACATGATATCCCAACATAAATGCCACAAAAACGTCTCATAAATGTCCAATAAACGTCTGGCTCTCTGTTTATCACGGTTATTTTGTTTATTCACAACTCTTACCCGTAACATTTTCTCCACTCGTGCGATAATCTTGACAAAGATGGTGCCGAGCTGATCTCCGATTCCGGCCAGCAGGAAGCCGAAAAGAGGAATGCCGAAGATTGCATAGAGGATGCAGAAAATCTTCCCTCCCTCCGTGCTGGGGGCGATGTTCCCGTATCCTGGGGGGAAAACGAAACGGGACAGCGTTCGTCGATTTGAAAACTAAACGTGGTGCTGATCACATTCTGATCACATAAAAAAAAGACCTGTGTTATTTATTTATTTGTTTGTTTGTTTTATGGGTGGGTATTTTTTGACTGTTGTGACATGACTTGCGTATCATCCCTCATTTTTGCGATCGGGGCTTTCGAATAATAGTGGTAGATTCAGAGTCTGGGATAGAGAGCTATTAAGTCTGACCAAATACCCACTGCATTAAACGTATCCTCTGCCACAGTAGAGAACTTAATTATGGCCTTACACATCCTCTCCGCTCCCCATTACTCCTGAGAAAAGGCAGACTTATTGGACCTCATGCAGATTTAATGGTTAATCCTGTCTGTGTCTTTTGTCCGCTGCCTGTCGGATGTCACGTTCAGTCTGGAACGACTCTCTCTCTCAGCTCTGTCAGCTCTCCTCAAATGGGCATCTCTTCATAATCAGCAAAATAAGGCATTAGTTTGCCATCTGTGCCTACAGAAAAAAAAAACCCTGCCCTCTCAGACCGCTCAGGGTGTATCGATGGCATTGAGTGTTTCTGTGTGTCGTTCAGACCTGAGCGTGACAGTGATTGTTCTCAGCTAAGAGAGAGAGAGAGACAGGGTGAAGAAACGCCAGAGATCATCAAGATGGAACATTTGCCACGTTTTAGGCGTGAAAACGTTTGCGTATGAAAAGCCTGAGGCGTTTTAATGATCACTTCCACACACATTTCCTACTAGTGTTTTAGACACTAATCTCTCCCCAGCAATAAAAAAAAAATCAATAGACATGTTCGAATTGCTGTACTGTAAAACAACTGTTTTACACAATGCAGCGATGTCTTTTTTTTAATTATTTATTTACTCCTTCTCATTAAGGCTGACGTGGGCCATCTCCGAGAGGTGAATGAATTCCCACTGCTGTGAACCCCATTTCATTTTACTTGACGGATGACCGATACCATGACGACGAACCTGTCTCATACCCTCCTCAGAAATGGACCCAAACAAACAGCTGCAACAAACAGAGCCTGACTGCGTGATTGCCGTTTTAATAGTTGGGTTGCAAGGAATACAAATTAGCCTTAATGACTGGAACGGTGCATTGTGCCCCTTAAAGAGATTGATAATAACGGAGAGATTTTTTTTTTTTGAGTGGATGTAAGAAACGGGTGGAATACCTATTGTGGTGATGACTGTTCCTGCGAAGAAAAAAGCACTGCCCAAGTCCCAGTGACTGGTGTTATAGGACGTGTCCCCAATTGGACTGACTCCAGCATTCGCTGCGTCAATGGAGTGCTGTGAAGTGAAACACGAGGACAGAGGTTAGAATGATTCATTGATTCGTTCAGTCGGTGAGACACAATCAGAGCAAATCGATTCAATTCAATTCAATTCAATTCAATTCAATTCAATTCAATTCAGTTCAATTCAATTCAATCCAATCCAGTTCAAGCTTTCTTTGATGGTGCAGAGTGTTGGTTTCTTTTTGAGGCTGTGCCCCCCCCCCCCCCCCCAGTAGACTCTTGCACTGATTGGTAAGATGGTCATTGAGTGTATTTGCGTGGTAGGAGTCGTGCGTCCGCCGCCATGCTTAATCTGTTCTCACGGAGATGATTCATCATTACCGGGACACGGACAGGGGCAAACTGGCTGGCGGGGCAGGAGCCAGGCTGTCTCTCATTGGCTCTGCCCGACAGGACGTCGCGCAAGCAGATGGAAGTGAGGCGCGACGAGCAACAGGAAGCTGCTTCAGGTGTGTAGGTGTGTATGAGAGAGAGAGAGAGAGAGAGAGAGAGAGATGGGTGTTTGCAGTCTGGTGCTGAAGGGCAAGCAAGCAAGGTCAAGCCAAGAGAAACGAGGCTGTCTGGTAACCATGGCCCCAGAACGATCAACGACTGCGTGGGCGGGACCACACCGCACTCTCTGAATGAGATCCTTGCTCACCTGAAAGGCTACAACTTGTGCTGAAAGATCAACGGTAAAATCAAAGACTTATCTTATAAAGTAATATACAATACTGTGCCATTGGTGAAAACTGCAATGCTTTGGTATCTTAAACCAGTCTCATACAAACCGCTGTCTATCTTTCATTCTGTACATGCTCATTAGCTATTCCTCCTGGATTTCTCCAATCCCCTCTGCAGTTACACAAATGATTAATATTACTGAGGTCACCGTAGCTGAAGTCTGGAGTGAGTTACGTCTGTCCCTCGGTAGCCTAAGTTATACATATGTAACGTATGCAAATGTTATAAATAAAACACTCCGGAAGGGTTTCCCCCCCCCCTCCAAAGGAATGCCTGCATAATCACAGAGGAGTTTCCGCACGCTGTCAAAATGCGCCGACGGTGAGTTTTTCCTTGGCCAGTACGTCAGAGGAGTGCCCCCGGATACCTCAGTGAATGTATGCAGCAGTGAACCATTGAATGAGTTGTTGCCTGAGTCTGTTAATTTGACGTTCTAACATTCATAGAACGTTCATTGAACCGTGTGAGTCCGGAGCCTGGCTCACGGCTGTGTCACTGCACTGATGTTCTATCAGCTGATCTGGTCCACATTTTAACCACTCCCACTCTCAGGCCCAGGTCCTCTTTACGTATGTAAGTCTGATATTAAAATAAGCAAAGCAAGCAAAGCGAGGTTTAATGACTGGATAAATCCATTCGATTCCCTACATGTTTTCTTTTTCTGATATTATTGGCACAGAGAAAGAGAGCGAGAGAGAGAGAAAGCGAGAGAGAGAGAGAGAGAGAGAGAGAGAGAGAGAGAGAGAGAGAGAGAGAGCGCGCTCAGTTTTTCATTTTTCTGTTTAACAGCCAAAGTCCAGCTGCGTGTCCCTGGCGGCCGTCGCCGTCTCAGCCAGAAAAATGCCACCGTGAGTCAGGGCATTGAGTAAATCTCACAGTAGATGCCACCCCCCCCCCCACCCTGCGTCCACCCCTCTGGCTGAACCTCTCCTGGATTTTCCAGTTCTGCCGTTCCTGACTGGCACAGTCCCAGTGCTGTTTGTCACTTGTCCCGTTTTCGCTTTCTGTCAGCAACCATCGGTTCTCTCATTCTCTCTCTTAGACTGGAGTCTATAAAAACCTTATTACATAATGCAGAGAGCTGACACAAACAATCTGCACAGAACATTTTGATGACTAAGGTGATTGATATTTTGGACGATCTTAGACCTGAAAAGGCACCACTCAGTTATTCCTTCCTACATAAACGCTTAACAGATATAACCATTTTTGCTCGAGCTCCTCTGCAACCGTTTTTTCTTTCTTTCTTTTTTTTTTGTTTGTTATTATTATTGTAATTTCTACAAGGGTTGCATTTAAGCCACAGGGGTAGCCTTGAGGTTCAGTGAAGTTTGTTTTCCTGAGGTTATGTAAGAGTCTGAGTAAGCAGAACGTGACTGTTGTGGAGCTATGGCTGAAAGCTGTTAATGTCAAACTCCCGGAGACCGTGGCACTCCGCAGGCCATAGATTACAGTCTCACTAATTATCAAAACACACACACACACACACACACACTGGGCACACACGCCTTTCTTTATTGTTTAGCAGCTCGATTTTTCTCTCCACCTCCTCACGACAAAACTCAGCGGCGGCAAGATGGCGGACCGCGAAACAAATAGCAGGACTCGGTGTCGCTGGCGGTAGAGGTCAGCTCTGCGTTTGTACCGCGCAATATGTTTGTCCTGCTGGAGACTCCATGAGTCAAACAGTCGGCCCGCTGCAGGATGCCGTGATGTGAGACAAACTCGGCCATCTTTTCAGGGCCGGCAGTAGACACGGGGATCTCGTTTCAGTCAGATTATTAGATTAGGACTTTTTGTATTGGCAGGAGGCTCTGTCTTATCTCAACCTCCCTCAAATCCCCTCAGCCTCAGCAAGGGACCGGAGGTCGTCCGTCCCGCGGCTGCGGCCTACCTCTGGAGAGGCACCGCGTGACTGTTTGATGAATAATTTATAAGCCAACAGATGCTATTTAGGCTTAATTCGTCCTGCCTCTGAGGAGAGGACAGGGTATTGTGAATGCATACTTAAGGAGAGCCATTGGCGCTGTACCAGTTACAAACAGCTGAGGTGTTGGACCAAGCCAAAAAAGCGCTGGCCGGAACAGCAGGGGACAGAAAAAATGCCCTTCGTGATTGTGATGTGCTCAGAAACTATATTTTTGGAACACTTTTGCCTGGGTAGATAGGATGTCAGCCCAAAACAAGTTGTCCTTTTTTTGAAAGAATGTTCTGTTAATGTCTCCCCTTGAGAGCATCCCATAATTTCTCATCGTTTCAGAGAACGCGCGCCCTCATCCTCCCTCGTGGACGTGCTGAGACCAGACACCTTTGGTTTTTTTTCTGACCGGCATCGCTCAGCAGCAGCTTCTGATTGGAAATTGATCTGCCATGCGACAGAGCGATGTTTTCTCTTCGCCATCCACTCAGATAAATGATCGTTTTTTTTTTTTTGTTTGTTTTTTTGGTTTTGTTATTGTTTTGTTTTTTTACCGAGTGGAAAGCACTAAAATAATCACTGCTCCCATTTCACGTGCCCTGGTTGCTTGATGAATGCACTGTTGAGGGGGAGTCGTACGAGTTGTCATTTGGTACAAAAAATAAATTCCAGACAATTTATGGAAAGACCCTCGGGACTCTCGCTCTGTTTTACTCTCTGCTGAGCTAACCTTGATATTGTCTGTTTTGTTTTTGATATTGACAAAAGAAAGAAAGAGAGAAAGAGAGAAAGACTGTTTTCTTTTGACTGTAAGACAAAAAGCTGGCCTGTGCATGTTGGAATGGCTCGGCTCCCAACAGCTCTGCACTGGCTGCATTTCCAGTCACACTTGGGTGACTTCGGCATGACGTCCAGCTTTCCTGGCTGATAAAAGTGCCGACCTCGGCAGCTGCAGGGTCAATAACTGGCAGAAAGGAGCACTTGGGGCATCATAGTGCGTGTTTTATGAGACCTAATGAAAGCTCGTCCTCAATAAGACTGGCCTTAGCAGAAAAAAACCCCAAAAACCTAAGAGAACTGTGATCAGTTAAGGCCAAGTTAAAGAAGTAGCGCTCTGTGAGTTAAAAATCATGATCTTTATCCGTGAAGATCCTTATCACATAGACCAGACAGAACAGAGCTTCCTGATCAGAACCGCAATGTCTGTGCCTTTCCTTCATCACAAATAAAACGAGAGCAATAATTTCGTTAAACAGGTACATATGCTCCAGGACAAATTGACTGAGATTGAATAAGGAGAACGATTTTTTTTTGTTTTGTTTCATCATCCCGCCCTCTATATCAAAGCTAAATAAGGCAACAACCGCTAGAATACAGAGCTTAATGTACTAAGAGCTGGAATGACCTCAACAGTATCCTTCTGTCAAATGTTACATTCTTGACACGAGGGTGAGGAAAATCAATTGCGGCTTGACAGGAATCAAAAACGCTTCTCCTTCTCCGACACCTGAGCAGAATACCTCCCTCATTCTATTAGGGAGCAATCACTTCTGCTCTGCACACTTCATAACAGGGAGCGCCGGTTCTCCTGCCTTCATTATTTGGCATCATAGCATCATAGATTCTCTTTTAATGCAACTCAACTCTGTTGTTGTTGTCAATACCCCGTCAATGCACTACACCTATGCACATGCAGAAGCACACACACACATACACACACACACACACACACACACACACTCAATGCACTATACACCTATGCACATGCAGAAGCACGCACACACACACACTCAATGCACTATACACCTATGCACATGCAGAAGCACGCGCACACACACACACACACACACTCAATGCACTATACACCTAAGCACATGCAGAAGCACACACACACACACACACACACACACACACACACTCAATGCACTATACACCTATGCACATGCAGAAGCGCACACACACACACACGCGCACACACACACTCAATGCACTATACACCTATGCACATGCAGAGGCACGCGCACACGCGCACACACACACACACACTCAATGCACTATACACCTAAGCACATCTCTGCAGATAGCCTACTGGCATCCCTTAACGATACGTGGATACATGGAATTTAACACAAGATTCGGTCACCATACAGTGTTCACAAGAATCGTTCACAAAGAACCAACTTTAAGGATCACTCCCAGTCCCTAATCCAGTGGTATGAGCAGTCAGTGACTGTCTCCTGCCAGCACTGTCTCCTTTCCTGGAGTTTGTCTCTCAGATTCTCATCGACTCTAACAGGCGGCTATGCTTCCTCCTCTGTCTCTATTTTCGTCTCTCACAGTTCACCCCTATCCCAAGCTGATTTCATCAAGGGGTTGGGGGGGGGGGGGGCGGGGCGGTTCTCGGGTGTCTTCAGATCGATTAGAACTCGCGTTACGCAAGACCTGACACCCCCCCTGGGGATTTCTCCTAAGATGTCTCGGCGCAACAAGGAGAACGCTCCTCGGCCATAAACGTCAGTTACCTGAATGAGTTGCTCTAGGTCGCCGGAGGTCACGCACGGATGCTTGTCCAGGAAGGCAGCCTTCTCCATGGTGATGGTGTCCTTCTGGTTGCTCTCGAAGGGCTGCTCCAGCGCCTGGAAGACCCAGCCGCCCGCCACCAGGTACACCACCACCACCACGAACACGGCCAAGACCGTTTTCCACTTCATCACGGTGAAGACGGCCGAGCCGTCGGCCACCGCCTCCATGCTGGCCACCATGCTGGCCGGCCGTGAGCAGACGGAGAGCCTCGGCATGGAGCAGCCCATGGGGTTCTGCATGGTCGCCACGCTGGCGTGGACCAGGCTGGACTGGAGCATCCCCGGTTGGATCTTCTTCGGAGGAACCAGGTTGGTCTGCACAGCCACTGAGGAGAGAGAAGAAAAAAAAAACTATTATTCTCGAGTCAAAAATGACACGAGACACACAGACGCTGAGGACCTGTGGAACCGGAGAAATAGACCCAGACATCCAACTAAAGAACGGTATGTGAGAGAAAACAGAATCCATGTAAGGAAATAGGTTTGAGTTCACATTCGATAATGTTAAGGGAGGATCAGTTAGTGTTGGGCTGTGGAGTCGGTGCTGATCCTACTTGTAAAGCAGAGGTCCTCTTCAGAATTACGTTCTCTCTATCAGGCAGGCAACTACTAATAGCACTTTACAGTAATGGAGCTCTGAGCCGCAGTTCCCATTCCTGCACACGCGCACACACACACACACGCACACACACGCACACACACGCACGCACACACACACATACCCTCACACACAGACTGGCAGAGAGGTGAATCCATAATGACTTTGTGGGCTGTCTGAAAACCCATTAGAAGCCTGAATCAGGGAAGCTCAGAGTTACAATGCCAAGATACTATCCTCTTCACACTGACATCAGAAATACAACTCAAGGAGACAAACCACATCTAATCTTACAACACTGGAATGCAGTTATGTCATAGGATGCTTATGACCGTATTTATTTAACCCCATTTCTCCAAAACAAATTGTGTTTTTGCCTCTTACAACTCTCGACATTGTGACCGTCTCATTATATATTGTTTGTCTCACAAGTAGTTTGTTCTTTCCACTGGTGTGTACAAGCCTTTACTCTGGAGTCGAACTGTGTAATCATACGAACCTTGCAGCATGGTTGCATGATACTACGCTGTCTCTGTGTGTAATTACGCGTCAGCTCTTGTAAAAGGGAATTAAATGCATTTGGCAGAGAAATCAAATAGATTTCTGCATAGACACCTGCGTTATTCAAACTGTTTTTGTCCAATTCGGATGCGTTTCTGAAATGCATTGCAGTCAGTCGGATGGATTGAAGGGAGCGGACCGTCATGATTCGCCAATGCCAAGGTGCAGTGCATTTAACCAAAGGGATTCACGTCTCAGGACAGGAAAATAAATCACAACCACACGTGTAATAAAACATATACTGCCAGTTTCTCGGAAGGTCACACCACATCTAAAACGACAGATCACACCCGAGACTGCGAGCGAGCAGGAGAAAAACGTGCTCACACCTGCGGAGCGGTATAAACGTGCCAAACATGTAGAATTTCTGGGACCTTCCCCAGTCCTCCACCACAACACGATGAGGTAATGCCGAACTCCACGCTTCACGATTCGACAACCGTAATACTGCAGTTCACTAACAGTCCTGTTATTTATTTCAGCGAATGGTGTACGAACATCCAGATGGATCCCCTCAGCCCTCTCCTATATTGTCTTAGGCGTTTACGTTATTGGTTTGTATATGACAGACAATTATGTACAGCAACAAGGGCCATGATACAATGCGCCTGACAAACGAGATCACTGAAGTCTAGCGTACACGGGAGAGGAACGTTCTGCACGCGTTGTCTGTGACATTTAAACGGGGATACACCGTCGCCACAACAGTAGCAAGGAGTCGTTCTTCGAAAACGCTGATATGAATTTCAATGAAGTCGATGGAGCGATAAATTCAAGGCGCTTGCATAAACGCAGTTATAATAATAATGAGCTATTATCCCATACGTGAGGGAAATGCATACATCTGCAGGCTTTCCACTGGCTCGTATGTGAACACGAACAACGCACATCCCAATAAAACATTGAAGATGAAACAATAAACAGTAAGAGAAATATACGGTCAAATTTAATCAAGTTTTTGGTTTTCGTGTACTTTTGCCGTTTCAGAACAGATACAGTGTCACTTGTCTTATTATCAGACCGTGTCGCCGTGTGAACCAGCACTAATGTGAGTTGCGCCACATCATGTAGAGAGGGCGAGAAAGTGACTCAAGGCGTTGTTTTCAATTAGACAACTAGAGAACTTTTCAGTATCCACCCAAAGCTTTTACCGGTGGTCAGTATCTACAAAAAACGCTTCAATATGAAATCAGACAGATTTTCTGTGAACAGATGTCCATGCACACGCACACAGATACAAATATTTATATATTTATGTATTCACGATATACAAACCTGGCGCTGGGTTCCAGTTTCCAGGTTTCCTCGGGGTTTCCGTGGGAAATTTCATTTTCAAAAATTCAATACGACAAACAGGTGCCCAGAACTGAACGCAATAAAATTGTCCTTACGCAGCGCGTGTCCCCGGGGATTTTGTTTTTAAACGAGACAGTGGTGTGAGCGGGAAAAAACAAAAACGCAGCTTCATCCTGTTTTTTCTCCCCCTCTGGCTTTGTAGCTCACGGCAGACGGGATGCAAACCTTGATAATTTGGTTGTACTGTGCTTTCGTCTCCTGATGGAAGCGTCCAGGAAAGCAAGTACACACCGCCCACTGCCAGTTGCACCGCACTCTACAGGCCGATTCCTTTGTGGTAGAGCGTGTGTGTGAACTCCATGCGGAGCGGGGATGGTGATCTTCACGGTTACATCGTCTGGAATGGCTCTGCCAATATCTGCAGTACAACACGACTCAGATGGACCGAACTATTACACAATGGGCCCCTGTATATTGCCTTGACACGTCGCACCACCTCCTCCTCACGCGTACGTACTCTGTAGCTGGATGCGCCAAATGGTGCTGTGAAATTACTGCGAATAGTTTTGAAATCACTCATGCCAGCGAAAGTACACCCAAGATGAATCTCGCAGCGAGTAAATTAGAATTGTATACATAAGGTTTTGAAAGTTTCACTCTCCTTAGTATCCTCAGATGTCCCCCATATATAGGCCTATAGGTTGAACTGACGGACTTCAGTCGTACGGAAGAGGTTGAATAAGGTAGACGCAGTTTACTGGCAGTAAGTGGTCCACGCGCCAAGGCTCTCCTACCACCACACCGTCTTCACTTTACATAATTACATCATTATGTCGAACTCGAAAGCTTCCATGGAGGCATCACACCACGTAAAGGTCTTAAACAACAACATCTCCTGTGCACTACGGAAATTCCAAATGTGCAAAAAATGTAACTGAGTTTTCCCAGTGGTCTGTAAATGTGTGTCCTAGCTATCCTCATATAAGTAATGATGATTGTTAATTCCCTGCTATCATTTTCACTGCACGTCTGTTAACTCTTGTGGCAATGATGAACTCCTGGGAACGGCAGACTAAATTAGAAATCAGACGAGTCGTTTGATTAGGAAGTGCCTCATGTAATTATGCGGCAACTGTCGTATTACTCAGAGCACTTAATTGGCTTAGTAATATCCGTGGCTTTTATGTCTAAAACTTGTGGGCGGTGGCCACTGTGTCATAAAGGACTCTGCTGCAACAAGCACTTAAATCAGATCAGCCCGCACGATATGTTGAAAAGATCTGAGCACTCGTTTTCGGCACGCTGGACAGCTCCGCAAGTGAACTGTCAGGCAGTATTGCCCCTTGAGCTCTCCTGGGTGCCTTAGCTGCCCAATTCAATCATTTATTCGTTTACAAATGGCTTGTTCGTCACAGAAGCACTGGCTTTCCGTTAAGACGCTGGGAAATGGATCAGCCTCTCTCTCTTGCACTCTCAAAGAGGCGAAGGACAAATATTTCTAATGATGATAAATGCGGACATGATAAACAGCCCCGCTGAGCGGGAAAAGCATCTCACGTTCTTTCATGATTAGGCAGTGCTTCAGTTCGAAACAGACGAGGCATTCGTAAATATATTACTTAATTCACCATTAACATTTTTAATCTATAGGCCTTTGGCAGAATATCTAATCATCTCGCTTGGGGACTAATAACACAATTTTTAAGGCTACGATTAGCTGAGAATCGGTTTAATTAATTATTATTCTCTCAGGTGGCTTTCTCTGCCATCTACTGGACAAATTTATAATTCTCCTCCTCGCCAGAGGACATGGGAAAAATGCGCTATCTACTGGCGCAAAGAAAGAAGACCAATTGCATTGTACAACGTTTCGTTTCCTCGGGAAACGCGAAGTTTCTGGAAAGTTGTATGGGTGCTCTCAATATTGTTATTGTACGGAAAATCAGAAATGAAGCACTTTTCTTTCTTTCTTTCTTTCCTTCTCTCTTTCTTTCTTTCTTTCTTTCTTTCTTTCTTCATGGCACATTCAAAATTTTGGGCCCTAACCCTGCCCTGTAAAAACAAGAATTGTGATAAGCCCTTAGTGTGCATGTCATTCTTTGTAAAGGAAATTTTACAGCTCAAGCGAATCTTGTAAGCAATGTTTCTAGTACCAACAATTACTTAGTTCCACTGTACACCCACTAGTTCTCCTAAAACATAAGAGACTGAATATTTGAATATTTTTGCTCGCATTTTAGCAGTAAAATGACATCAAATATATTCGTTCTAATCTTGTGGGTTTTCTAGATGGGCTGTGTTTGCATCTAAACCTCTGGTGACCTCAGAATATGACGTCAGTGACCTCAGCTCACTCAGTTACCAGTGACATGATGAAACTGACAGTAATACCTTATCTGCATCCATTATGATAAATGGATGCAGATAAGGGACGAGCAATGGCAGTTACAATGTTCATCACTAAATGCCTACTGTACTTTTTTCTTACCTTTTCTTTTCTTTTCTTTTTTTCTCGTTCTTGTTCTTCTCTTTTCTCTTCTTTTCTCCTCTCTCTCTCTCTTTTTAAGCAGCGCTGTACGAAACTACAAACAGCAAATGTATTCTGGACAGAGGACCTATTGCCGCTGTTGGATCAAAAATGTTCCAGGGGTAGTTAAAAGAATTAATTTAGATTGCATGTAAAATAATGCGTTGGAAATATATCAGCATGTATGTCCTTTGGAGGAATTGTTGTTATGGTAATGAACGATTACACGTGTCTATCTGTGTCTGTGTTTGTTTTTGAACATATTTCTGTGTTCTCGTCACAGATCAGACAGGATCAACACAATGCAATGGCTCCTATTTTCTCTATTCCGATCAGTGCGGCACTAAACTCAGTGGCCAATTATCATCGCTGAGCTCTGTTCGTTTGTGTATGCACTGAATTACCATCTCATTCATTCACGCTTGTCTAAACCGTCTCACGCGACGGGACGGTTACTCCACATGACCCAATTTGAGCGTCTGCTAGCGATGTGGCCAGCCAAGCGTACCCTCCACCCTCCGACTTGGGCCAGAGGTCAGACGTGAGGGTCAGTCATCTGGCTGACTCCCAGTGGTTTTATGACAGTGAGATGTTCTCATAAAGGGAAATGTTCCCTGAGCTCTTTGGACATGCTTAAACTCATTATTAAAACAATGTTTCACCAGAAGTCTGTGAGAAAGTTGCTTCCAAAGTCAGGACATTCATTCTCGCTGCAGTTATTCACCCCGCCCCGCCGTGTCTGCTTGCTTGAAGGAGCTTTCCACAGATGCATTGTGTTGTAGGAGGGGGGGGGGGGGTTGAATGATTTCAGATGAGTGGCTGCAGACTTTGACTTTTAAGGGAGTACCAATGAACTTGGGATTCTTGAGGCTATATTCAGAGTCAAACCGACTGCTCCTGAAGAGAAATTTGTACTATGTGAGGTGTGCAATGGTCAAAATATTCTGCTATATTCTGCTGAATGCAGCTGAGAACACGATTTTCCCAGTGGCGAAGTCAGTAGCACTCACTGCCTTGAACTCCTCGGACAAAGAGCAATCTACTTTTCAGCCACTAGATGGTAGCATAAGTCTTAGTTATTATCGCGTTTCTGGGGTATGCAAATGTATGCCCCTCCAGTCCACACACACACCAGTGATGACAGTGATTTGGTTTGCAGAAATGAGCTGACGTTACACATTTGTGTCCATGTTCATGTCAGAGGAACAAATGAATCAGTGCCCAAAGGCATGGCATTTATTAAAGACAAAATGCCCCAATTAACCTTTTTTAGCAACCCAATTTCAACTCTGATATGAATGCACTGTGACTGTGAATGAGGTCTCCAGTCAAACCCTCGAGGCCAGGGTTTGGGGGCGTTCCTTACTGGGGACAAAGACAATCATATCACACCTCAGCGTGTGGGCCTCATGTCACTGTACAATAGAACTTTATGAAACGGATAATTTACAGTGGATGTGGAGAATGAATGAAGGAACGATAACTTGACATTTTATGGAA